>NC_085138.1:137116077-137141077 GCF_035046485.1 Aedes albopictus | reverse complement strand
AACAGACGGTCCGTAGTGTTATTCTTAGCCAGTTGAAGGAACTGCTACCGACACTACACGGCTATCTAGGCTGATCGGGAATAATTGTTGTTAATATTTTTTTTTTCATGGAAAATTTTATTTTTCGTGTAATTTTGAAGAAAATAATTTTAGAGTGAATTCAACACCCCTAAATTCTTTCACAAAAGATGCGGTGATAATCATTGCAAGTGATCGAGAGAAAAATCGTCGCCTGGAAGAAGTGGAGTGAAATGGAATTGAATGAAAAAGTTCAACACTACCCCAAGTAACACACATGTTATATATAAGTTACGACGGCGAAAGTTTTGGTTGTATAGAAGTTTTTTTTACGTTATTTCAACACAATGTTAGAATTACGTAAAATAGACTTCTATACAACCAAAACTTGCGCTGTCGTAACTCTATTATAACATGTGTGTTGCTTGGGACCCTAAATTGCTCGAACCAAAACGTTCAGGGATAAACCTTCCTTTTGTAATACGTCGGGAACAGCTCGCTGACGTAGTGTACGGTTCGAGTCAAAAAATGACCACAATGCCAAAAGAGGGTAAAGAAAGCCATTAATGCAGGGATATGATGTAGTTGAAAGGTGAAAGCAGTACTTTTACGAGCGCCCGAATGTCGTAGAGAACGTTGGCATGGCGGTCCAGGGCAACAAAGGAAATGGCTATGTCAGTGCAACAAATGATGGAAATGAGCCAAGTCCCACGCTCAGGGAAGTTAAGGATGCCTGTAACCAGCATGAAACGCAACAATGCAGCTGGCAAGGAAGACATTGCCCCGTCCCCACCTCAAAGTCTACGTAGTTTATGGATAGGCCCTTACGAAGTCAGGTCATTTTCCATTATCTGTCCCTTAAATCGAATGACTTCGTGGGAAGTTATCAAGCCAGCTTTGTTGATGGCCGATCGATAACGGACCAGATTTTCACCGTACGGCGATGCCCACATAAATGCTGTGAATACCAGGTTTCCAACTGATGATTGGAAATTGATTTTGTTCTATATACAAGCTAAGTTGCACATTTCATATATGTATCTCGTTCACCGTAACAATTGCTCCGATCAAGCTGAAATTATTTGGACACATTTTCACAATTTTAAGGATTCCATAAACTGGCCAATAACATAACTTTCATCAATCTGGCGATAAAACTTGATTCAGATGATATTGCCAACATATTTAAAATTGGTTCACTGCTACACAAGCTTTGCATTTTAGTAAATTCTAAACATTTGAACATTGTATGACAACAATCGATTTACCACTATAACTTAAAAAGTGTTCTACTTAAAAAAATGGACCACGATTCCGAAACCAGCACATGATTATGTATTGATATTTTTGGTCGTTGATAAAAATTCATGACTTTCATTTTTATAAATAAGTACTAGGCCTGTTGAAAAACAACAAAGCCGCTGGAGCAGATCAACTACCAAGCGAGCTTCTAAAATACGGTGGAGAAGCACTGATGAGAGCACTACACTGGGTCGTTACCAAGATTTGGGAGGAGGAAGTATTACCGGAGGAATGGATGGGAGGTATCGTGGGTCCCATCTACAAAAAGGGCGACAAGTTCGATTGCGGGAACTACCGCGCGATCACACTACTGAGCGCTGCCTACAAGATACTCTCTCAAATTTTATGCCGCCGTCTATCACCGATTGCAAGAGAGTTCGTGGGGCAACATCAGGCAGGATTTATGGGTGAACGCGCTACAACGGACCAGATGTTCGCCATCCGCCAGGTGTTGCCGCGAATACAACGTGTCCACATATCACTTGTTCATCGATTTCAAATCGGCGTATGATACAATCGATCGAGAACAGCTATGGCAGATTATGCACGAATACGGATTCCCGGATAAACTGATACGGTTGATCAAGGTGACGATGGATCCCGTGATGTGCGTAGTTCGAGTATCAGGGACACTCTCGAGTCCCTTCGAATCTCGCAGAGGGTTACGGCAAGGTGATGGTCTTTCGTGCTTGCTGTTCAACATTGCTTTGGAGGGTGTAATAAGAAGAGCGGGGATAAACACGAGTGGGACGATTTTCACGAAGTCCGTTCAGCTGCTTGGTTTCGCCGATGATATTGATATTATTGCTCGTAAATTTGAGACGATGGCGGAAACGTACATCCGACTAAAGAGTGAAGCCAGGCGAATCGGATTAGTCATTAATGTGTCGAAGACAAAGTACATGATGGCAAAGGGCTCCAGGGAGGAATCAGCGCGCCCGCCACCCCGAATTTATATCGACGGTGATGAAATCGAGGCGGTTGAAGAATTCGTGAGCCCAAGCTCACTGGCGACCGCCGACAACGACACCAGCAGAGAAATTCAGAGGCGCATTGTGGCAGGAAATCGTGCTTACTTTGAACTCCGCAGAACTCTACGATCGAATAAAGTTCGCCGTAACACGAAGTTAACTATCTACAAAACGCTTATTAGACCGGTCGTTCTCTACGGGCACGAAAAATGGACCCTAAGTGCAGAGGACCAACGCGCCCTTGGAGTTTTCGAACGGAAGGTGTTGCGTACCATCTACGGTGCAGTGCAGATGGAAGACGGGACTTGGAGAAGGCGAATGAAGCACGAGCTGCATCAGCTGCTGAGAGAACCAACCATCGTCCATACTGCGAAAATCGGGAGGCTATGGTGGGCGAGTCACGTCATCAGGATGTCGGATAGCAACCCGACTAAAATGGTTCTCGAGAGTCATCCGACCGGTACAAGAAGACGTGAAGCGCAGTGAGCTAGGTGGGTCGACCAAGTGAAGGACGGTCTGCGGACCCTACGCAGAGTGCGGAACTGGAGCCAAACAGCCATGGACCGAGTGGAATGGAGACGGCTACTATGTACAGCAGAGGCCACCCCGGCCTTAGCCTGATCGGTAAGGTAAGTTAAGTGATAAAGTGGTGCCCGAAACAAAGCATGAAAACAAATAAAATGTTGTCAAATTTCTCATTTGTCTTGTAAAATAGTGTTTTGAATGGTTTTTGAAATTTATCCATGTTGAAATCATTTTTTAAAGGTACAGTTTATTCACAGCATTCTTAGGCAACAAAAATAACTACAAAAGCACGCTAAAAGATTAAAAATTCAAGCAGTCTATACGGTTAACGGGTCCTAAAGTATTTTTTTTTTTTG
Source organism: Aedes albopictus (assembly GCF_035046485.1). Taxonomy (NCBI): domain Eukaryota; kingdom Metazoa; phylum Arthropoda; class Insecta; order Diptera; family Culicidae; genus Aedes; species Aedes albopictus. Next base: position 137,137,905 of record NC_085138.1, on the reverse strand, counting down.
AAAAAGAAGAAAAAAATAAATCTTCAAAAACTCATATTTTGCGTAACTTTGGAAAAATTAAATGCTCTACAAGTTTATTCGAAATTCAATTTGTGAGAGATTCATAAAAAACGATTGAAAATCATTTGAAAATTGAAAGTTTTAACACTTGAAGTGAAAACAGCTTTTTATTACTCGAAAATTCAACTTTGAGGCGATTGCACCACTTCTAAATCTCAATGTTTTTGGCTCAAACTCAGACGTGTCTCTTTTTAAGTCATTTGAATCCAAAAGAGCTTACGTATCCCAGATTTCATCTACGCTTGAAATATAGGCCGCAGCCTAACAGCTGTGTTCATGAAAATAGTCATACAAAATAGCCAACTTTGACATGCTGTAAGTTTGTTTTCCTATAAGCGATTGAACTGAAAGCTTGGCTGCAAACTACAAATATGGTTAATATTGATCTTAAAAAATATAATGTTTCGAAGCACGTGTACAAAGTTGAACCCTGTGTGAATTTGATCAAAATAACAGCAGTGTAAAAAAATGACTTGTAGCTTAAGTTTGAAGTAGGAAGAAATATTTTCGCAGGCTATTTGTAGAATTGCCGCCCAGGTAACACGCCACCATTGGAAGTTGAAAATAATAAAAATCTTTGCCAAGAATATCAAATTAAACAATGCTATTATTTTAAATAATTTCATATAGTGTTTATCTTTTTTGCACGTGCATTTTTTTTAGATCAATATTTACCATATTTTTAGTTCTTTGTCAAATTTTTAACTCAGTCGCTTAAAGGAGAACAAAGTTACAGTATGTCAAATTTGGCCATTTTGTATGAAATGAAATGGCTTTCACTGCTATTTTTATGAATAATTAAATAAATGTATGTACCGTTATTAGGATCGAACAAATTTTGATTTTCTATTATGTCAAACCCCGACACCAAACGCCCCCACCACCGCCTCTGTGGCTGATTTCGTCGTTTTAGCGCGCCTAATTAATAACTTTTTTACTATGGCGTTTACCGTCATGGTGGTATCACAAGGAGCTTCTTTTGAACTATTGTCGAAATTGATCAATCCCCCTAAAAGTGAGATAGAAAATTTATTTTTTGAAATTTTCCAGATACAAGCTTGGCGTCTTCACAAAAGTTGTATAAAACGTTGTTTGGAGCAACTTTGTCGAAGACGCCAAGTTTGCAACTCCGTTACATTTCAAGATACGTTACGTTTTCTATCATCAGCCCCTTGAAAATGGTCGCAATAACTTTCTAATAACTGATTCTACATTTTTTTCATGTTCTTCAAAGTTATAGATAATGGTAGAATACACCATTTTGTCGAACATGTAACGTACTTCATGAATGATCCAGAATGCACCACAAACCATTCGATACATTCACACGCACTTACAATAGCAATAAAAATGCAAGCTGACAAGAACTGCAGAATAAATATGTTGAAGATATAAATAAATCCCATATAAAAGTTCCATAAATGATGGTAACTTTATATACAAAAACCATCTTACAGTCTCTTACAGTTAAATGATTTTGGCTTTCTAAGAGAGATAATTACTTGTACTTTCACATGTGTAAAAGGAAATTTGCATATAATTGCCAATAGCTAAGTTACATAAGCTTGAAATATGGCCCGAAAAACTATAAAAACTGTTAAAACTATTTTATTTTTGAAATGAACGGGATGTCATGCTCGGCAAAATTGTGTATTCTACCATTATCTATAACTTTGTAGAACATGAGAAAAATGTAGAATCAGTTATTAGAAAGTTATTCCGAAAAAAAAACTTTTTCAAGGGGCCGATGATATAAAACGTAACGTATCTTGAAAAGTAACGGAGTTACAAATTTAGCGTCATCGACAAAGTTGCTCCAAACATCATTTTCTACAACTTTTGTGAAAACACCAACCTTGTGTCTTGAAAAATTCAAAAAATAAAATTTCTATCTCTCTTTTAGGGGGATTGATCAATTTGGTTTATGAACGGCCCCTAAACGCGCTAAAATGACGAAATCAGCCGCTGTGCACCGCAGTAAATGTTTGTCGAATTTCAGCGTTTTGAGGGAGTACAACAATAATTTATTGATGAAATTTGTAAAATTTAACGTCAAATATGAGTCATTCAGAATTCTTAACAAGTACGATGAGTTTTGTAGTTTTGCCCAATTGTACGGATATTTTTTCCACCAAATTCATTTGATATTTATCACTCTCGTTCCCCTTGACGAGTCAACGAGCTTTGTGACAATAAAAGAAAATGAGATTTGTTCTGGCCTTATATTTTCAGTAATTATTGTTTACATTTGATTAAGTTACAGGAAATTGAAAGTTAACTGTCTGCAAAGCCAGGCACTTTTTGCCTGTGTTTAGATTAAATTTCCACTGAAATTCAAAACCAATAAAGATCGGACACTTTGAACCGATTAATATGCAAAACCCTAACTGTAGGTCAATGTTCACCTCCCATCCCATCAGAGGACATGTACACGCACTGTTATCATCGTATTAATATGTATCAACCAATTCACCTTCCATTTCCTTCATCGGCGTCGATCCATTTTTGTACGGCGTCACGTTCCAGTACTCCGTCGGCACGTAGTGATGATGGTGGAAGTCAACGACCATTTCGGTACCACCGGAACCGACGGTGGCCACACTATGCAGAGCGTCGTACGGCGATACGAGTCCCATATTGGGAGGGCCGCCGCCACCGCCGCCATGGATGACAGCGCTGGGCCCGTTGACACCGGAATCAGAATGCCGTATACCGCCGCCAAAGTCCAGATGATGCATGATTTTTGTGTACTCTGATTGATTGGTGGCGCTTTTGCCGGCGGTAAAACTCGATTTTTCACTGTAGAGACACTTCTATTAGGTATCTATTGCACAATATAGGTCTAGTCAAGTATTCCTGATGAACACAATTCAAAACTTTGTGCATTTTGTTGCTTCTAAGCTCTTTTTTTTAATACCAAGTACCAATCATGACTACTATATTTAAGGGGTTATATGTATATGTTGAGGTCTTTTATCTTAAAGTATGAGTTCTTAATAATGATGTGTCAAATTATCATAGAGTAGTAGAAACAAAGATATAGCGTTTTGCACCTCGCTCCCTTACGGGCGCGTAGTGTATATATCTGAAACTTTAAACGCTATTATCTCCAAATCATGTTTTTTTCAAAAACGTCGATGTGGGTAACTACGATTGCAGAAACAGTTTTCAACTGGTTTCAACCAAATTGTCCTATTGTTATTCGCGTGTCGTGTCCTAAAACGATCAGCATATTTCGAAAAAAAAAAAACAAATGAATATTAGTGTTATGATTTTTTTCATACATGTTTAGATAAAAAAAAAAGGTTTTTAAAAAAAAAATCGTTCCCGTTTACGAAATAAAACCATTTTTTGATGTATTAATCGTTCAAGGACACCACACAGTCTTCTAGTAACGATTTTGTTCTGGATTTGTGCTTTCAGTTGAGCCGTTGGACCGTTATCATAGTCAAGGCAAACCTATTAAAAACACGTTTTATAGAAATTGTTATAACTTTGTTAATTAGTACTATTTTTTCATGTTCTCAAGCTGCTTTTACACATTGAATATTGTACTATGCATGAAATAAAACGTGAATTAAAAAAAAAATGATTACATACTTTTACAAAAATCCTAACCAGAGCGTTCATGATTAACAAAAATTTTAATCATGATTAATCATTGATGATTAAAATTCCAATTTTGGTGATTATTGATTATGATTAATGATTAATTTGATTTTTAGGATGATTAAAGATTATGATTAATGATTAAAATTGGTTTTATCTGTGATTATTGATTATGATTAATGATTAAAAATGCCTCATTGATTAAAAATCATGATTAATCATGATTAATCAATCACAAAAAACTGGAAATGATTAAAATATATTTATTGTTTAACATGTTCCTGAAGTTTCAAAAGTAAAAGGTAACTCTGTCCGGGATATTTTTGAAAAAAAAATCATAAATTATATTATTTAGAACAGCATTTGATTTTATATGACGAATCATTTTTGGTGATGAATGATTAATGATTGAATAATATTTTTTCTTATGATTATGATTACTGATTAATGATTAGATTGCAAGAATTGAGTGATTAAGATTAATGATTAATGATTAAATGAGATTTTTATGTGATTATGATTAATGATTTTGATTAATCTTAATCATTAATCATTAATCATGATTAAATTTATGATTAATCATTAACGCTCTGATCCTAACACTTCCTTATTTTCACGCACCTTAACATATATGTATGTACATATAACCGCTTAACCTTCGTAATGCATAATGTCCAAAACAGCTAGCTGACGTTGTGTACTGTTAGAACATGGAGGATAAGAACAACACACTTTCTAGTGTTTTTATTTTTTTTTATACAAAATGATGTTTCGTCCCATTCGTTGCTTTATTTCTTTATTCATTGTTAGGTTCAAATTGTAAAACGAATTTTCCACCAAAAAAAATGTTTCTCAAACGACTTTTTTGTGCGCGAGTCAAATGCCCTAATGTTTTCAAAGATAGTAGATTAGATTTTAGATTCAATAACATTGTTTCAACATCAACGCATTTTGCATATGTGTAAGGTGGAGTACCCAGTTATACGTACATTGCGGCCACTTTGCATAGCCACACCCTCAATTTCACACGTTTACCTATACAGGTATACCTCGATTTAGTGGACATTTCAATTTTCAAAATGTCTATAAAATCGAATTTTACATAAAATCGAAGCATTTTTATTTTTTTATTCAATTCGGATACCAAAATGTACCGAAACATATAAAAACTGCATGAAAACTAAGTTTTCGATAAAAGGCTCGGAGTTTTTGCCACATACATATTAGTAATTCTCGCCAAATACCGAATAAACCACTATCTCGCTAGTTTGTTACGATCAAAAATCATGTGTCTCCAAAAATATGACTGGTTGATTCAAACGCCAATATTTTGAGCAATAGACTTACATATACACAATAACGTTATGCGCATAAATATCCCAAAAAAAAAAAAATAAAAAAATCGGAAATTTATTCAGGGATTGCTTTGAAAATGTATCCGTGGATTTACCTTGGAATTCTTTTACAAATTGCTTCAAATATTTTCCCTTGCGAATTGCTTCACAAATTCCTTCAGGGATCCCTTCTGAAGATTCGTGACAAGGACTTGAAAGAGCGTGGTTACTGGTTGTGCTGTATTTGCCGAACGATCTTTCTGCACGAGAAGCGTAGATTTGTACCGCTATCTGCTCGGTTGCCTCTTGTTGCAATTCTGCGGTGTTAGGTGTCTCTATTAGAGAGATTTTCAGCTCGAGGCTGGTTCTTCTCTTGCTGCGGTGAACCCATAATTTTCAACTTTATTACGACGGTCTCCGAAGAAAACATCTCAAATAAAATCATCATATTCCAAATTGTGTGTTTCTCCAGAAGTGTAATAAAGAACTCTTTTACGAAATCTGGCAATTCCTGCATTAATTTCAGAGGATGTTTGAGAAATTCATCTAGGGATTCCTTTAAACATTCCTCTGGATATTTATTCAAAAAATTTTACTAGACATTCGCTTGGAAAATATATAAGAGATTCCCTTAGATAATCTACCAACAATTTCTTTAGAAATTGTGCTATACAAATTATTTCGGACATTCGTCCGGGTATTTTACCAGAAATTCGGATTCTGTCAAAGCATTTTGCATGATTTACTTCGGAAATTCTTCCATTTTTCCAAATAATTATCCATGAATTTGAGCAAGGATTGTTTTGAAAATTCGGTGGAAGATTCCTTCAAAATTTTCTTTAGACATTTATTGAGAAATTTCTATAGAGATTCCTTTAATAAAACTTTCAGCGATGTGTACAAAAACTCTTCCAAAGTTTTTCAGAAAATATTTCCAAAGTTAATTCTTAATTGTTTGTTGGGGATACTTTTGAGACTTTTTCTAGGATTTCACCCGAAATTCTACTAGGGATTCCCCCAGATTTTTTTTTCTGTCACAAAATCTTCCTGGGATTTTTCTAGAAATTCCTTCAGAGACTAATTTAAAAAAATGCTAGATCCATTCGGGAATTTTCTGCAAGCAGTCCTAAGGAAACTGCCCTAGGAGCTCCTTCATACATTTTTCGAGGGATTCTTTTAGGAAATTCCCCATGGCTTTTATTATTAATTCGACTAATATTATTGTCAGAAATATTTCCAGATTTTCCTCCACAGATTTCTTTACAAATTTCTCCAAGTTTTGCCTTGAAAAAATTTCACAGATTTTTCGATAATTCTTTCTTGTCCCTTACTGAAATCCATCCTAGGATTCATTTGAAAAATCTTTCATGAGTTCCAGAAAAAAATCTTCCAGGCATGGACTCTTCTTGCGAGTCTTGCACAGATAGCTTCCAAAAATGTTGCATGGATTCAGATAATACTACAAGACTTCCTTTCAAAAATTCTTGCATAGATTATTCCAGAAATTTATCTACGATTTTTTCAGATTCTTTTTTCATGGAGGAATTAGAAATTTTTTAAAGCATGCATCTAGAAAATCTTCGATGAACTTTCTCAAAAATACTCCATTGATTTTTTTAAGAAAATAATTCACAGATACATTGAGAATCAGATATACAGAACTTCTTCTTGTCTCAGAGACTTTCTAAAGAACTTTCTCCAAGGATTGCTTTAGAAATTCTGCAATAGATTGTTAAGAAAAATCCCAAAATTTCTTCACAAAACGAATGTTTATTTTAACACCATTGGTTCAATAGTATTGCAATTTTCTTCGATATATTTATCAACTTTTTTGCATAACACCCGTTTACCGAGTCTACGTCTAATTTCTCGTATTAACAGACCTTGTCAGTTTACACTAGAATCCCGATTCTTTTTTGCACGGGAGGATTTTTTTTTACTTTAACTCGGTAAATTATGAGCCTATTTACTTGGCTTTTAGTACACACCTCGCTAATACGACACTGACTGTTGTCGAAAAACCTGGGTAATCTTTAAATTCGATAAACTGGCCACCCTACACCATCATGCTCATTGATGTTTGGCAACTCTATTTTTGTTTTGGTTTTTTATTTCCAGATTTGTTATGAAACATAATTTCTACAGATATTGCGGTGGTGCGAATGAAAAGCTCGATCTTTCCACGATTGTTGCCATCCTCAGTTCATTCCAGTTGGTCTCCAGGCGGTTTGGGTATCCAATATCACTAACTCAGAACTTCCGGAATTAGCGGCTGCAAGAGGAGCTGCTGCCGGTGCGAGTATAAGCGCAATGTCAAACTGTTTTGCAATAACAGAGTACATTGCTGTGACATTTGAACACTTTTTAATTCGACGTATGTCGAATAAGCGGGGTACGAATTAAAAAGTGTCGTATTCAAACGTGTAGAACCAACGGGGTTTGATGGTAGTACTAACCGTGTCTATCTGTATACAAATTTTCATGAGTATTGGTTTAAAATTTACCGAGTTATAGCAACAAAGGGATCGAGTGTAATGTTATGTTTAATTTCTTTAATTTAGTCTCAAAATGCTACATAAGCAGTTTGAATGAATAAGTTTATTTCTAAAGCGTGTGTTGTCCGTTGTCTAATGTTAGTGCTTGTTCAGTCTGTACAACCTCTGGTTGATGACGGTGTAGTGTCTTTTAAAGCAAAATTTGAAAAGGGCCCAAGAAGTCTTGTGCCTTTTTACGAAATTGCTCCGCACGGTGTCAAAGTCTCGATTAGTTTCGAACTTTCATGTACCTCGGATTTTTCTTCGGAAACGATTAGTATAGTATTAGTATATTCATATTCGGAAGACTAGATAATATTATATCAGCAAAAAAAATTCCACGCATTTTGTATATGACGTATTTTGGATAAAAGGAAATATTTAATAAATTTTAGTATGGAAAATAGCCAAAAACTTGGATAAATCTTAATTTCCCCGACAAAATATTTTAAAACTTTCCAATTATGAAATACCGTCGTTGGGGGTGACAATGGGTAAAAAATGCATACTTCCACATTCATTATTCAATAACTTTTGCTTCTTTGCATAAAAGTCCTTCGATCACTGGAATGTGATTTTTGGTATTGCATGATAAATGATGAAAAATACAAATGATAAAAACATATTTAGAGTTCGTCAATTTTCCTTAACACTATAAGTATAAGGGAATCGAATTTGTTCTGCATTGACAACAAAGCAAGTTAATAAAGTTCTGGTCAAGGTTGAAATTTTGAGCCATCGCCATATATATCCGCCTATTTTATCATTTACCTGAGAGAATGAGATAACGAATCCTGACTGTACTTATCCATAATATATTATATGATGGATATGAGTTTGAGATTTTAATAAATATCAATCCACCAAAAAGTTTAATGTTTCATCGAGAATTTGAGAGTGGCATTTTAAAAAGTCTTTATTTTCAAGATTTTTTCGATGATTTTTCAAAAAATAAATCATTGCTCTAGAAACCTAATTTTTTGACAGGATGATTGGCAACTATGATGATGCAACCATAAAATTTTTGATTCGATATTTGCAACATTTGATGAGATATTTCAGATAATGATTTGACCCAATCTCGCCCCTTCGACCCATTGTCACCCCTAAAATCGGTATAGCCAAAATACTGAATATCTGTGAAGAAAGATTCAAGTTACATGAAAGTTCGATAATAATCAAAATTTTGACACCATGCTCCGTGGGGCCTCTTCTGATAACGGTATTGGTTTGGAAGGATGCTTATATGCCCTATTCAAGTATTGCTCCAGATTTCATGGAAAGAAACTGATAGAAAAGGGGCGCTCCAATTTTAAATATAAACTGCATTTTCGACATGAAAAATTAACACCCAATGAAAGAAAGTTTTGGATAAGAACATCATATTTTGCAATTAGGGAGCGTCCATAAATGACGTAGCTTTTTTAGAGGGGGGAGGGGGAGTGTAGGATTGTGTGACGACTGACGAGCCATGTATTAGGTATGGGAAAATATGCTACGAGATCCGAAGGGGGGGGGGGATAAAAAATCTGCCAAAAAATGCTACGTCATTTATGGACGCTCCTTAGCAGTATATAACTTATTGTTTTACATATCGATTGTATCGTAGATATTGCTAGCAGAGTGTAAAAAAATCGCAGATTCAAAGAGAAGATTGACATTTTCATTTTTTTCATTCGTGTTTGGTCACATTCATTGTCAGCTGAATGCCTCTCATTTTTCATTCAATTCTCTGTCATGAGTTTTTTCTCGCACGTCGTAAAATGTCCAATTTTTATTAACAGATGCACAATCCGACCTAATGGACAAATAGAGCAGATAGTTAGGATTCTAATTAACTACTATACACAATGTTTGAGGTGATTTGAACTATAATTGGGTGTTACTGTCCAGTTATATGTCTCAGTGAAAATTGTCAGTGACAGAAAATAGAATGACTAAGTGAGAAAATTCATTCACCAAAATGAATTTTATTTTGATCCCTTAGTAGAGAATTTTCGAAATTCACGTTGATTGTACTCATTGAAAATGAGTTTTTTTTAACTCTGAATTGCTAGACATATGGGACATGGACATAGGGTATTGGTTCCCTTATTAATCATGTGGCTCCCATTTATCACCATACAGAAAAATAAGGAATGAAGTGTTGTTTATTTTGGTTATTATTATTGTATATTTTGTTAGAAGTGAGCACGCATGAAAACAAAAAAATACCGGAATCAACCGGTGCCGCAATCGCTTGTTTTTTTTTAGCTAGGATGAATTTGAGAGCGTGAGATTACTGACACTCATATCCTATGAGGGTGGCGCTATGGAAAGTGGTCACAGTGTATAACTTACACTGTTTCGAACATCAAGTCTTGTTTCAGGGAATTCAAGTTTTTCCTCGATTCTCGATGCACCATAATAACATATGTAATAAGTTATTTAGCTTGAAGATGTTTCGAGAGTGGGCCCATATAGCCGAGGCGGTAAACGCACGGGTATTCAGCATGACCTGCTGACCATGCTGAGGGTGACGGGTTCGATTCCCGGTCGGTCCAGGATCTTTTGATAAAGGAAATTTCCTTGACTTCCTTGGGCATAGAGTATCTTCGTACCTGCCACACGATATACACATGCAAAATGGTCATGGCAGAGGAAGCTCTCAGTTAATAACTGTGAAAGTGCTCATAGAACACTAAGCTGAGAGGCAGGCTTTGTCCCAGTGAGGACGTTACGCCAAGAAGAGGAGAGAGGATGTTTCGAGAGTCGATGTTGTATCAACATTCTGATATTACTGAAAGTTAAAATAGGAAATCGGGAGCGGACCTAGTTCTTCTTCTTCTTGACTCGGCTTCCCCACTGGGACCTGGCCTGCCTCGCTTCAACTTAGTGTTCTTTGAGCACTTCCACAGTTATTAATTGAAGGGCTTCTTTGCCTGTCATTGCATGAATTCGTATATTGTGAGGCAAGGTGCCCAGGTAGTCGAGAAAATTTGCTCGACCAGAACGGGAATCGAACCCGCCGTCTCCGGATTGGCGACCTATAGCCTTAACCACTAGGCTAACTTGAGCGGACCTGGAGTGATGGTTAAAGCGCATGCCTTTCACGCCGAGGACCTGGGATCGAATCCCACTCCCGACAAACTCACAAATCGCGAGTTCTTCCTTCGGAAGGGAAGTAAGTGGGTCCCGAGATGAACTAGCCTAGGGCTCAAAGTCTCGTTAATACAGATAAAAAAAAATAGGAAATCCTGATATTACGAACTGGCAGGTATCCTTGGCTTGTTTTGTATTTTATCAAAACTGCTTCGTTATCAATATAAAATTTAATTATAGGCATAAAAAAATTGTTTTAAATGACAATGAAAGTATAGGCATTTAAGAGTGTGCCTGTCACCCCTGGAATCTCTCCTAGCTCTGCAAATTGTCGTTTGAAAACCATATTTAGTGAAAAAATCGCTGTACGTATGTTTAATTGGTATGCCCACAATCCCTTGTAAACTGCCTCATAACATTACGAGAAGGATTGGAATCCTTAAAATGTGTTTCACACCTAGTAGACTAGACCTATGTATAATATGCAATAGAACAACAATTTTGTTTTCTTTTCTTCTTGAACTAGTAACACAGCGGATCTTCCGTTGGCACACACACACACCTTACACGACCAGGATAAATCAATCGACAATCGTGTCACAAATTTTCGCACTCTGTAACACTTTTCAGCACATTTTCCGTTGACACTCGAAGGAGGTGCTATATTTTTGTTATCAAAACGATTATTCCCTGGCACTGTTGAAAACGACTGCCGACACTATTTGCTTTGATGCACGACGACCATACAGCAGGAAGCACCCAAACAAACCGTTTGGGCTGGCCAGCGACTGCGACGGATCATTGGACACACCGTCAGCAAGCAGGGCAGGGCACTGCCACCAGCACGTAGTGAGAAGCACTTTTTCACGGCTACCAGTGATCAACACCTAATTGTCTCGCACTTTCACAAGGAAAATTTTCACACCTCAAGCCCCGACGTTCGGTGGTTGGATCCGTGGCGCACGACCAGAACACATAAAGTATAAAAAACGAGGATCCCGGGGGCCTCCGATTACGCCTGATGATGATCTTGAGGAACCGCCTAAGCACCGATATATCAGCAAGTAAACACACTATCGCCGGGCCGAACAATAATAATTAAACTTTCAACCGGTAGCGAAGATTTTCCCCCTTCCGACCCACAGTTTTCACACTGCCGAATAACCAACTATAGCCGATGGAATGGGCCGTCGTCCATTAAGAAGCACCGCGGGCGCGAACCGTTGATCGTACAATAAAATTATCAAGAATAACTCCCGAACCGGACCGGTCTCGACTGAAAATGAAACGATATGTTCGATGATGATCCGCGGGCGCCGCGTACAGGCCAACGCGATCCCGGTGAAAGACAGAGAAAGAAAGTGCCTGGGATGATTTTTGGGAAAATGATTTTCCCTCAAGCGATTTTCCCGGCAGCACTGCAGAGAATCCGCCCCGGCTCGACCACAGGCGCACTATAGCAGCGATCGCGCAGGATCTCAGCTCAGCGAGATGATCAGTCGGGAGTGAGAAAGTATCACACGCAGATAGAAGAGAAAAGCAGACAAGATCGAGATCGAGCGGATGGATGGTGACGGCGGTGCTGGCACCCACTATGGCGTATCAGGTGGCCAAAAAGTCCGCTCTTATATTTCATGATGAGCTGACTCTTTAACTTGGAAGGGGGGAGGGTTTGGAAGAAAAACACGCTTAGAGTAAGGTGGTTCAAAAGTTCGACTTTAGTTGAAAATTCATGTTTTTCCAAAAAATCGAAGCAGATAAAAATAAATGAATACCGTGTGGTGATTCTACCATCCATGAGCTAAAATTTTGCTGAACAAAGCTACGCCAAATGTCTTTTCAATTTTGAGTTACAACACTTTTTGTATGTGTGCGTTTTATTCGAACTCTTGCCCCACCATTGGGGCAAAAGTTCGAATCTAGTGTTTGGGGAATTTCGCTAACCGTAGCACACTATTTTGACACTTTGGTAATAAGAATATCTGAAACCCATTAATATTTTATGTTGGAACTGGAATACACTTTAAAGTGCGATCTGGATTTTACCCAAATCAGGGTTAAATTTATTACACCAAAAATTAGTAGTTTTCCGCCAAATTCAGATAAAACAACTTTTTTTTCAAACTTTGATCGAATTTTCTCACTAATTCCATCATTTTTAGAGATAATATGCACATTTTGCAGAATTTTAGGTTTTCACCTAAAGTTGCCACATGACTCGAACTCTTACCCCACAATTCGAACTTTTGCCCCAGTATGTGTAAAATATGATTTCTAAATCTTTTTTGCAAAAAGTTATACATGCTAAAGCATCTTCAAAATGTACCTAGTTACGCCACAAAACAAAAAACCGAATTCGATTTCATTACAATTCCAATCCATGCGTTGGATGGACCATTGAATATTACAATTTTTTAATCAAAAACCAATATTTTGTCATAACTTTTCGAAATATTGATCAATTTTCATAATTTTTGGAGTGAAAATCTTTTATTCAAAAAGGCTTCGAACAACTTTGACACCCGAAAAAAATAATTTAAGTTGTGCTCAAAAACTTCAAAAGAAACTCTTGCCCCACTCGAACTTTTGCCCCACTTTACTCTATGCCAAATGTCCACGTGGACAATATTGGTTTTAGAATTGAAAAATACCGTTTAATATCTGCATTAACGAGATCTTAGCACGGGGCTAATTCACCTTGGGACCCACGGCATTATTTAAACCGAAAGTATTAGGAAGAAATGCAAATGGTTTTCGGATTGTTCATTTCAAGGAATAGTATCAGCAATGTAGATGCATTGGGCATTCCATTGGGCCCATATTGCCATAGCTGTAAATACCATGTGAAAGGTAACGGGTTCAATTCCCGGTCAATCCGGATCTTTCCTTAATGAAAATTTCTTAGACTCTCTTAGGCATACAGTATCCCTTTATCTGCCAAACAGTATAAACATGCCAAATGGTCATTGGTAGGAGATGCTCTCATTTAATAACTCTGTAGCGCTCATAGAACATTAAGTTGTAAAACAAGCTTTGTCTAATGGACGCTAAGCTAAGAAGAATAAGAAGGATGGTATGACTTTGGTATGACTAGGAAAACGTGCCTTGCATAAGTAGACCACATACAAAAACAAGCTCCATTTGATGCAAAACAATGAATTAACTACATCGGCTGTTTTCCTACTCTCCGCATCGACCAATGTGGCGCTAGCTTCTATGCGCGAAAAATCGCTAAAAGTAAATCGCAAAAATATTGTATGGCGAATAGCATCTAAAGGCAAATTTATCGAAGTGGAATACATTATTCGAAAAAATATTTGGTAGTGGTTGTGCACAATGGTACCTACTATCAAGCCTACCAAATATTTTTTCAGTAAAAGCTTTCTATTTCAAGTAATTCAAGTTTAGATGCTTTTCACCATACAAAATAAAATGGATTTACTCCTGCTGATCAACTGTGGGTGTGCGCCAAGCGGGTAGTCCATTGAGAAACGATTTGACCATCCTTACCCGGAAAATCCCGCTGTGTGCAGCATCTTGATCGAACTCGAACACGATGGATGATGCGGCAAGGGATGCGAGAGATGTATCACATGCACGAAAAAAGCAAAGGAAAAAGATAGCACCGACGGAGCATCACGTTCTCGAGGGAAAAACAAATGTGTGAAAAAGAGTGAAAGTGGGAAATCTTGTGCGAGCGTTTTCTCGCGGCGTTCTTGACAGCTGCGGGGAAGCGTGTGTGAGCTAGAGCGAGTACGCTAGTGGGACGTCGATTCACACCTAGTCCGTTCAATGTTTTTTTTATTCTTCATTCACTAAAGTGTAAGATCCTTAGTGATCATTTTATGCAATTTTATGCAATCAATAAATTGTCATCAACATTAATTATAAGATAATGGAATAAGATTAAACGTAGAGTAAGGTGGGGGAAAAGTTCGACCCTAGTGTTTGTGGAATTTTGCTAACCGTAGCTCACTATTTTGACACTTTGGTAATAAGAATATCTGAAACCAATTTATATATGATGTTGGAACTGGATTATACTTTAAAGTTCGATCAGGATTAAATTTACTACACCAAAAATTAGTAGTTTTCCGCCAAATTTAGATTAAACAACACTTTTTTCAACTTTGATCGAATTTTCTCACTAGTTCCATCATGTTTAGAGATAATATGAACATTTTACAGAATTTTAGGTTTTTACCTAAACGTTACATGACTCGAACTCTTGCACCACAATTCGTACTTTTGCTCCACTATGTGTAAAATATGGTTTCCGAATCTTTTTTGCAAAAAGTTATACATGCTAAAGAATCTTTAAAATATACCTTTAAAATATACCAAGTAACGCCCCAAAATAAAAGATCGAATTTGTTTTCATTGCAATTCCAATCTATGGGTTGGAAGGACCATCGCAAATTACAATTTTTTGATCAAAAACTAACATTTAGTCATAACTTTCCGGAATATCTATCAATTTTCATATATATTTTTGGACTCATTCTAAAAGGTTTCAAACAACTTTGACACCCGAAAGAAATAATTTACTGACAGGGAAAAAACGTGGAACAATTATTCGCACATCCATATCTCAGTAGGGTAGCGAACCACTTAAGCAGCGGCCGGTATGTTGGGCATTCTTCGTTATAACTCAGACAAATCCAAACCAATTGACTTGAAATTTTGTACACTGCTAGATACTATACGTATCTCATCGTGTTCCAAAAATTGTGTCAATTGGTTCAGAATTGGCTGAGTTATAGCAGAAAAGTGCCCAGATAGGACCCCTGCCGAGATGGTTCCACTTCCCTAGTTAGTGAGCCAAATTTCGGCACCAACATTTCAAAAGGGCGTAACTGCATTTGGAAGTAATACCTTCTTTCAAAGCTGTAGGTCGTACTGCCTCCCTTACACTCAAACCACCGTGGTTGTCGGAAAGAGGAGAGTTTTTCCCATCTGGTACTTGTTGTGAAAAACATGGAAATCATAACACATGATCCACAGCTTTAAAAGAAGGTGATGATTCCAAAAGCAGTTACGCCCTTTTGAAATGTTGGTGTCGATTTAAATCTTTTTGCGTCATCGAAATGAGAAACACCTAGAAAGTTGTAGTGAAAGCCGATTGGAATTTTATGCAGCTTCCGGTGAAAACATTTTCAACTGCTTCCGGTTCCGCTTTGTTCCCAGATATGTTAGTTTCGAGTTTCCCCACCACGTGGCGCTAGTGCACATAGTGACTTCCGGTACGACTTTGGTGAGATATAGCCCAATAGTCAAATGCTACTTTTTATTGCGGTATTTAATGTTTATATATTAAAGCAGGGCATATAAGAAAATAAAGTTGTTTCTTGCATTCATATATAAAGGGTGAGTCGATAATTATTGTGCCATTTTCTAACTAACGTAACTTTTTTCCTACTTCACCAAAATCAACCAAATTTTGTACAGTTTCTCCGTAGAGTGTATTGTTTACATAAAATAAATTGAGCAGTTATCAGTGAGATTCCGCTCGATATAGAATAAATTTAGTTCACAGTTCTAAAAAAGATGTTGTACAATCACATGCTAAAATCTAAAATCATACTATAGCGCCTTGGAACAACTGATGATTATACATTATCGGATCATCTCAATGTTCGTCAACAGGTTTCAGGAACGGTTGTCAGTGAAACATAAGCTTGGAGCTGGGTGAAAACCAGGCACGATGCGCATAAACAAACCAGAGAGCTTTAATTATTTGTTGCAGGTGGAGCCTGAACATGTCCACATGGAGGGCGTTAATTGAAAATGTCGTGAATTTCACTAAAACGCATCCTAAATTTGAACCTATACCAAAAAGTTGAAATACATACATATACGAAACTACAGTAAAAATTTGGTTTAATTTCGTTAACTGTAGACAATTTGCGAATCACTTGAAGGTAGGGTGGCACAATAATTAACGACTCACCCTTTAGGGAAGTGGAACCATCTCGGCAGGGGTCCTATTTTGGGCACTTTTCTGCTATAACTCAGCCAATTCTGAACCAATAGGAAGCAATCAGTGAAGTACTAGATTGAAAGTAGTGAGCTGGATTTTTGTATGGTGAGATGATCAGTTCTCCATTTCTGTAATGAAATGGTACAAACAGCGTGGATTATATGATTTTTTGACTAATTTGATGCAATTTGAGCAAAAGTTTGGGTAACTGTGTTGTTGTTTTATTTATTTCTAGCAACTTCAACAACACAGTTACCCAAAGCTTTGCTCAAACAGCATCAAATTAGGCAAGAAACCATATAACCCATGCTGTTTGCACCATTACATCGCAAAAATGGAGAACTGATCATCTCACCATACAAAAATCCAGCTCACTACTTTCAATCTAGTACTTCACTGATTGCGTCCTATCGACACAATTTTTGGAACGCGATAAGATACGCTTAGTATCTAGCCGTGTACAAAATTTCAAGTCAATTGGTTTGCAAATGGCTGAGTTATAGCGAAGAGTGCTCAAAATACCGGCCGCTGCCCAAGTGTTTCGCTACCCTAAATGGCAGGGCTTCAAAGTTGTGCTTATAATTTCTGAAACCGTCTATATGTTTCGGTTAGGTAGATCTCAATCCGTAACGTTGCACAAAAAGGTGATCTACCCACGTTACGGGCTTCATGAACAAATTTCAAACCCGCTCAACCATTCATACATCAGCACGGGTCGTCTGATACCTTGGATTGGGGCAATGTGATATAAGGAAGGTGTGGAG
Organism: Aedes albopictus; assembly: GCF_035046485.1. Classification (NCBI taxonomy): domain Eukaryota; kingdom Metazoa; phylum Arthropoda; class Insecta; order Diptera; family Culicidae; genus Aedes; species Aedes albopictus. Next base: position 137,120,543 of record NC_085138.1, on the reverse strand, counting down.
GAACTCGCTTATGTTAGTAAGGAGTCGAAAGTAAACAACTTTCGAGGAGATAGGAGGTAACGTCATACAAGCTCAATAACAAGAAATTGAGCCGAGGTGCCTTCCCATCAATATGTTCGCAAACTTCCATATCAAAAAAATCGTTAAAATAATAAATTCAGCTAAAACGAACCTGGGTGAACACTCCTGCAGACCTCTCTCAATACATAAAATCTGTAAAATCTGTAGGATATGGAATTTCCCCACGTTCGAACGGTGATGTCGAAGCATATCCTGCCTTTGAACGAGGCTTTATCGCCATCACATGAACTTACGTGGGGAATCGCGCTACTTGGGCGGTGGCTTCTATATTCGTCTGTTTTCCACTATGACTCAGTCAAATTTGAACCAATTGACACAACTTTTGGAATGTGGTGAGATAGGTATAGTATCTACCAGTGTACAGCATTTCAAGTCAATTGGTTCAAAATTGACTGAGTTATAGTGGAAAACAGACGAATATAGAAGCCACAGCCCAAGTGGCGCGATACCCTATTTTCTATTTTAAATTTCGAATATTCTGCATATTGCAAGTGTGCGTTAGGGTGGGTCAAGGGTTATATGGAAAAACGTGAATTTGATCGTATCTAAGCAGATCAAGGTTTTTTCGATTCCATTTGGGGTCCTTAACAACTGGCCAAAATTTGAGAGGAATCGGTTACGCCTACGTTTTGCGCATCGCGATTGAAATTTGTATGGAAATTCGTATGGGAAAATGTGCTTTTTTGTATTTTTCCAATTTCATCTACTAATTTAACTCAAGTCATAATACTAAACCCGTTAAAGTATAATTCATGATATACCTTACAACTTTGCCGAAGACAGCAGGGTGCTAAAATGCTCACAAAAAAAGTTATTATGCTCCAAAGTGAGGTATATCGAAATATATGCTGAAAATGACTTTTTCTGCCATCACTGCCCGCTGGGTCAATTATAAACTGCTATAGAACTTTGTGGATGCATTCTATCAATTTGGTGTCTTCAGCAAAGTTGTTTGGATTTACATGCTCTTTGAATTGCATTTGGACATTAGTTCGAAATCTCCCCGCATAGGTGGCGCTGCGATACAAACTTTTTTATTTCGCATCCTAGAGCTTTGGCGTTTTCGGCAATGTTGTAGAACACGAAAAATTATGAAAGTTTGTCGAAGACACCAAAGCTCTAGCACTTAACACAGCGAAGTTATAGCACCCAGCGGGCAGTGATGGCAGAAAAAGTCATTTTCAGCATATATTTCGATATACCTCACTTTGGAGCATAATAACTTTTTTTGTGAGCATTTTAGCACCCTGCTGTCTTCGGCAAAGTTGTAAGGTATATCATGAATTATACTTTAACGGGTTTAGTATTATGACTTGAGTTAAATTAGTAGATGAAATAGGAAAAATACAAAAAAGCACGTTTTCCCATACGAATTTCCATACAAATTTCAATCGCGATGCGCAAAACGTAGGCGTAACCGATCCCTCTCAAATTTTATCCAGTTGTTAGGGACCCCAAATGGAGTCGAAAAAACCTTGATCTGACAAAAATGTTCCGATGACCCACCCTAGTGTGCGTCTTAGCATGAAACGGTAACATTGATCAAAATTTCAATCTTTCTTGAATAATTACCTTGTACAAGTAAACGTTACATGCACGTACTGCCCATATTCGCATAGTTGACGTAAGCGCCACTGTAGTTTTCAACACACTTTTGAAATTTTAACAATGAATAATGGAAACTTTGAGATTTTTTTTCACGTTGACATCTAGATAGTGATTGGATCTTGTGCTCTATTGAATAAAACTGGTCACAATAATGCACATGCGATAGATATTAGCTTGTAAATGCTGACATTGTAAATGGTGGTTACGTCGACTATGCGTTCATGGGCAGCGTAGATGACATCCATATTCCCTCCTAATAGGTTTGTTTGCAGCCAACACTGAACGGGTTCCCTCAACATTGGTACCCTAAAGCCCTGAAACCCCCTGAAAATACCTGGGAAACTCCTGATCTTCCTGCTCTAGAACGTCCCTGAAAGCCTGTGCAATAGAGTAAAGTGGGGCAAAAGTTCGAGTGGGGCAAGAGTTTTTTTTTGAAGTTTTTGAGCTCAATTCAAATTATTTCTTTCGGATGTCAAGGTTGTTCGAAACCTTTTTGAAAAAGAGTCTTTCACTCCAAAAATTATGAAAATTGATCAATATTTCGAAAAGTTATGACATTATGTTGGTTTTTGATCAAAAAATTGTAATAGAGTAAGGTGGGGCAAAAGTACGACCTTAGTTGAAAATTCAACTTTTTTCAAGAAATCAAAGCAGATAAAAATAAATGAATACCGTGTGGTGATTCTACCATCCATGAGCTAAAAGTTTGCTGAATAAAGTTACACCAAATGTCTTTTCAATTTTCAGTTACAAAACTTTTTGTATGTGTATGTCTAATTCGAACTCTTGCCCCACCACTGGGGCAAAAGTTCGAAACTAGTGTTTGAGGAATTTCACTAACCGTAGCACACTATTTTGACACTTTGGTAATCTGAATACCTAAAACCAATTGATATTTGATGTGGGATTTTTTTTTGTAAAATCCTTTTATTGCGTCTAATTTATAGATATATAAAATACATAGTTATCTAAACCTATATTGTTTTCTGGTGTTTCTATTATGTAACAAAAATATTTAGCCAGCTGTTTCATTATGCTACGTTTACAATTCCTATTCAGCTGTCTCAGAACGGGGTATATGAAGTCTTCTGGTTCGTACCTATTCAGACAAGGTGCTTCTACTATAATTCTGCGCCTTTGATATCTCCAAATTTCACGTACACGTTGGCATCGAAAAATTTTATGAACAACTGTTTCGGGTTCTCCAGGGCAATCGTCACAGTTAGGATCATCAATCACGTTTCTTATGAAAAGGAGTTCTTTATGTTTGATTTTTTTGTGCATAATGGTATACCAGATAGATCGTTCCTGAGAAGTTAACCCACTGGAGTGAAGATTTCTGTACACTGTTCCCCAATTTCGTTGTTCTGCTGACATAAACCCTGGGTCAGGAAGCTGTGCTATGAGGTGTTGATATATACCTTGCGACGACAAGGCATCTTGAAGGTGGTCCGGTAGAGTTGCCAGTTGGTTGATAGCTACTGTGATGTGGTTGCACACTACCGGTATTGGGATGTTCCGATCTAGTAGAAAGCTTCGAAGAAATGGAAGCTCATCTGTCAGGGACATTAGACGATTGGTAAGCAGCGCTGTAGCTTTTCTCTCTACACAATGTAAGTTCAGACCACCTCGGATTTTTGGTAAGATGAGGCTCACAAATGCTATTCTTTGCAGAGGCTGTCCGTACCAAATAAATTTTCCGTACTCAGTTCGTATTTTGTTTATATACGTCTGAGTAATCGCTATGTTCGATGCCATGTACCATAGCTTGGAGCTTATGTACGTATTCAGCAAAATTACTTTCTGAATAATGTTCAATTTCCTAGGATTCTGGAACCAAATTCTAGTCTTGATGCCTTGTAGAACGTTTTCCCAGTTTTTCTTCCGGGCTTGCTGGACATTCTCGCCATACACAACTCCGAGGATATTGATGAAATTTTCTATGTTTAGCCATTCCGTTGCGCCTGTTAGGTTCACGTTGCCGATCATAATCGCAGCAGTTTTTCGTCTGTTTAGAATCGCCCCAGAGGTTGCTCCAAAATGTTGAAAAATTTCCGTTACAACCACTACCATTACTTCATTATCCATGAACATCGAGATATCATCTGCATACGCATTGAGAACTGCATTTGGAAAACTTCGTTTGATGTTGTCCAGCAAGGGCTGCAGATAGATCACAAAGAGATACATGGATAATGGATCTCCCTGTCGTACCGATCTTTCAATCTTGAACTGTTGCGTAAGGCGCCCATTCACCAGAATTTTGGAGAAGGACTGGTTCCATATTGTTGACAGCAGTTCGACAAGTTGCGGGTTGAAATTCATTTTTGTCATGGTTTCTCTGAGAAACTGGTGACTCACTCGATCGAATGCATGATCAAAGTCAAATGAGACTAACAATGAACTTCTGCGACGGTGTTTCAAACTACAAACTTCATCAAGTATTCGACTAGTGGCTTCAAATATAGTTTTGTTACCATTTGAACACTTTTGGTTGTTCGATAGAACTAGTGGAATCAAGCTGTGAAGCCGTTGCTTGATTATTCGAGCAAGAAGTTTGTAGTCGTAATTCAGTAACGAAATGGGACGGTATCCATGGATAGTATTGTCCCGACCTTTCTTTTTGATAAGCACAATAATACCGTCGTAGAAATCCCTGCTTGCGTGTCCTCGAAGAGCATCGTTCATGACATGTGTGAATTCGTCTTTTATGATTCGCCACGTTCTTTGGTAGAATTCCTTGGGTAGGCCGTCAGATCCTGGCGATTTCCGAGAAG
>NC_085138.1:137001783-137115577 GCF_035046485.1 Aedes albopictus | reverse complement strand
ACTGGTTATGCATTAAATTACTTGGTTTGGGAACGGTTCTCTTTTGCTAAAGCTATTGTTGCTATTGTTTTACAATACATAAATCATACAATATTTTATTAATGCATTACTATCTAACTCCGTTTATTTTGAGTTCATGGTTCATCGATGGTGTACTAGAATAATCATGACAAAAAGGGGATTAAAGGTTAATTACCATTTGCTTTGTAACCTGGCAAATACTCGAATATGAATTCAAAAACAAGCTTTTCTTTGTAAACAATCGGAATGTTACAAGATGACATGAAGAACTGACAAAATGGCTGCTCGAGAGAGATTTGGAGAATTAGCTTATATGTAGTAACTTTCCATACTTTCGAGCAGCCTTTCAAACTGCAGTACCTCGTCTTGTACCGTCCCACTGCTTGCAAACAAAATTTGATATATACGGTATTGGTTCCCTTATTAATCATGTGGCTTCCATTTTCATCCTACGAAAAACAATGGATTGAAGCGTTGTTTGTTTATATTGTTGTATTTTTTGTTAGAAGTGAGCACGCATTGAAACAAAAAGAACGGAATCAATCGGTGCCGTAATCGCTTTTTTTAATAGGATGAATATAGGAGCGTGAGATTACTAATGGCACACATACCCTATTTCTACATTGATACGGGTTTCAAAGCTGGAATGAAGCAGTTGTTTGTGAACCGAGTTCAACATTATACAATTGTAGACTTAATCTAAAACGAAAATTTAGCCTGACCCGCTAAATGTACGATGCTCATAAGATCAGATGTATAAATCAAAACTTCTTCTAAATTCGAAATGATTTCTAGTTTACTGAACCCGTGCCAATACAGCAAACCGCGTGGTTGTTAGCAATTAATTACCAAGTAATTATTCTTTCGCTAGGTGTTACTCATTACCGCCTGGGTGCACACAATGCTATTTTAAGCCGGCACTTCCTAGCGGCGTCACGCTGAGCGAGAAAGATTTTTAAAGTTCATTCTAATTTTGGCTGCAAACAAAACCGATCCCTATCGCTTAATCGGCTTCTCCCAAGATAGCTTAACGACTACATGCTAATTAGTTCACCACACACTGCTGACTGATGCTGCATTGAACCGACTGTTTGGTAGCCAGGGGCGGGGCTCTACAGTGTCAAACCCATAAATTTCGGATAGGAGAATGAGTTTTCCTTTTCTCGCACACAGTAGCACCACCAGTACGTCATTCTTATCCCAAATGAAATTGTGCGCCAGCAACAAACAGATGATGTACGATGAACCAATGACGAACTGGATGCTATGGTATATTCTCGTGATTCGGATGTAGTAGTTCATATTGCAGATGTAGAATTGCAGATTAAAAGAGACATAGTTTACTCAATTTTGGTTGGGTTCTCTTTGCTAGGTTCAAGTGGGAAATGTGGACGAATTTAAAAATAGTTTTTGGTAGTGTTGCTAGATTATACTTCAAAATTCCAATTCCCATTTCGGATTTGAGATTATTACATGATAGGCAAATTTATAAATACAAAATGAGATTTAATGACATGTGTGGTATTGGGACTTTTTCCAAGGATATCTCCAAATAAAAGAATTCTTGATCTAGATGTGAAGGTATATTGTGCAAAACAGATCCCATTGTGATCTACTAGCCTCTGCCCAGCAACTCCTATCCCTACCTCCTCATGGTACCGGCTGGGAACTACAAGCAACCTTGGGAAAGATCGGGTAACCACCGCCGGTGGGAACTTCAGCCGTAGGCTGACAGGGAAGAGGGGGTTTGCTTATGCAAACCTGAGCGTCTGTTCTCCAGCGGCTCACAACAGTGTCTGATCCCCATGTTAGGGGCGGCTGATCAACATCTGAGTGCCAGGGAAGGACTCTAAGCTCAACTGTGCACTATGGTTCTCCGGAAAGTAGGGGGTTGGTGGCAGTCCCTACGAGCCAGCCGTAGAAAAAACATTGTAACGGAAAATCAGCAACAGAATAATACGAACCGAGACCAACGGCAACGACCATAGCAAACAAAAAGGACTTGCGATTGGAAACTCGGTACGTGCAACTGCCGATCTCTCAACATCATTGGGAGCACCCGCATACTCGCCGATCTACTGAAGGACCGCGAGTTCAGCATCGTAGCGCTGCAGTAGGTGTGTTGGACAGGATCCATGATGCGAACGTTTAGAGGTTATCATACCATCTACCAGAGCTGCGGCAACACACGCGAGCTGGGAACAGCTTCATCGTGATGGATGTTATGCAGAGGCGCGTGATCGGTTGGTTGCCGATCGATGAAAGAATGTGCAGGTTGAGCATCAAGGGCCGATTCTTCAACTTCAGCATAATAAACGTGCACAGCCCACACTCCGAAAGCACTGATAATGACAAGGACGCATTTTACGCGCAGCTCAAACGCGACTACGACCGCTGCCCAAGCCACGATGTCAAGATCATTATAGGAGATTTAATCGCTCAGATAGACCGAGAAGAGGAATTCAGACCGACGTTTGGAAAGTTCAGCGCCCACCAGCAGACGAACAAAAACAATTGATTTCGTCACGTCCCAAAACATGGCCATACGTAGCACCTTTTTCCAACACAGCATCCCTTATCGTAACACCTGGAGATCACCACAGCAGGCGGAATCTCAAATCGACCACGTTCTGATTGACGGACGGCACTTCTCCGACATATTATCGACGTCAGGACCTATCGCAAACATCGACTCCGATCACTATCTGGTGATGGTCAAGCTGCGTCCAAAACTTTCCTTCATCAACAATACAGGTATGTTCCGTTTTTGTCACTATTCGTTTTTATCACTATCCGTTTTTGTCACTATCCGATTTCATCAACATTTCATTCCGTTTTTATCAGCACTAAAGTTTTTGTCAAATTTTTTCCCTCGAGCACGAGTTATTTATAGTTTAACAATAATCTTGAGGCAATGCGTCCTTGAATGAATTTGAAGCAACTATCAATAATGATATAGAAGACGTATACGTTACAGTAGCTTTCAACACATTTCAAATTTATATGTAAATTCATGTGTTGGGTAATTCTCGCTGAGACCGGCCCACTATTTACACCTTGTCTTCAAAAATGTTTAAGGTGCCGATTTTCTGAAAGCCCTCGCCTAAAAAGTAAGAAAACTGCTTTCGGTTACTCAAATTGATGGACCCCCCGTTAGTTAGAGCCACAACAATTTTTACAGACCCCTCGATTTCGGTCAAATGGTGGCTCACTAAAACCGTTATAACTCGAAAGTTACACCGCAAACCACCTCGAAACGAAATGTTGTTGAAAAGAGGAGAGATAGAGCTACTATTTACAATAATAAAAAGTTGGGTCGGCCATACTGATTTTGGCCGCCATCTTGGATTTTTATACAAAAACATTTTTTTCACCATGAGGGCAACCACCGATTTTCGAAATTTTTGCATCAATTGAAAGCTGGGACATTTATACATAACATATCAAAAAATTAGAGATGTCTTTTTCTTCTTTTAAAAGTTATTTACAGTTTTGTATATTAAGCCACGTTTTCTCCATACATTTCCATGCGCACCGGCAAAGACATGCAACAGCATCCGAGTTTACGCCTGCATGTATACACAAAGACGCGTGCCACAAAATTTGGCCAAATCGTAGGTTCGTTTCCGTTTTTGACTGTTTCTCAATGATGCGGGCATTGTTTTTATAACTTTTTTAGTGTTTTGAAAAGCTTAAACCTTCAACTTTCCATTAGTGGGTCCAGAATTTTAATTCTTGTTCGTTAACACTGCGAAAAAACGCTGCATTTATGTAAACGGTCGGCACCGGGCCTAGTGCGCAAAAGTGGCATGATTTACGAAACGGCAGATAACTTTTGAAAGAAGAAAAAGACATCTCTAATTTTTTGATATGTTTTGTATAAATGTCCCAGCTTTCAATTGATGCAAAAATTTCGAAAATCGGTGGTTGCCCTCATGGTGAAAAAAATGTTTTTGTATAAAAATCCAAGATGGCGGCCAAAATCAATATGGCCGACCCAACTTTTTATTATGGTTAATAGTAGCTCTATCTCTCCTCTTTTCAACAACATTTCGTTTTGAGGTGGTTTCCGGTGAAACTTTCGAGTTATAACGGTTTTAGTGAGCCACCATTTGACCAAAATCGAGGGGTCTGCAAAAATTTTTGTGGCTAACGGGGGGTCCATCAATTTAAGTAACCAAAAGCATTTTTCTTACTTTTTAGGCGAGGGCTTTCAGAAAATCGGCACCTTAAACATTTTTGAAGACAAGGTGTAAATAGTGGGCCGGTCTCAGCGAGAGTTACCCTGTTGTTTTCTCTCACGCATAATTTTACTCCTTATTTGAAAATTAAACCAATGGTCCAATAGAAAAGTTAAACCGAGCCAATTAAATTGGCTGAAAACCTGACAGGAGATGGCAGGAAGTAACACGTGAATGTCAATATCATCATCAACAATTTTGTCGGGTTTGTAAAATGGCTCAATTATTTTACAAGCGTAAAAAAATAGCTAATCATGATAGATCAATAAGAAATGGGATGTGCATATAAAATCATCAAAGGACTGACTCGTTTTTCCGGCAATAGAAAAAAAACACCCTGGATAAGCGAACTTTTTTTTATTTCATTTGCCTATTATATTAGGGCACCTTAATTGGTATCTCTTCCAGGGATTGCTCCAGGAAGTCCATTTGGGTTTTTCTCCAAGGACTTCCATCTGAAGATCCTTCTTCTCATTTCTTCTTCTTCTTCTTCTTTTTCTTCACGGATCTACGTACCAACTGGAACTAGGCCTGCCTATTCAAGTGTTTTCTGAGAACTTAAACCGTTTAGGGTTTATCTTTGACTGTCCTGTCATTGTCTGAATTTTTACACTACAATCATGATACAAAACTTTTTTAAGTGAAATAAATTTGACGCCATTTATTACACGGTTTTCTTGAAACTACGCTATATGCTGAATTCTTCTCTCCTGGTAGCTTTCTTTCCGACGGCTCAAATTTCTACCAGAGATCTCTCTTATCATCCTTAATACACTGTCCAAATTTTCCCGACTGAAACTGCTACATTCACTAGCCTAACTGGATATTCCTATAGAAATTTGTCCGGAATTTCATCTTTCGATTGCTCCGAAATGCAATCTTGGCTTTCTTCAGTCATTCCTACTAGCGATTCTACCTTGTATTCCTCCAGATTCCTTAATAGGTTTCTTCTGATTAATCGTCAGGAAATAATTCAGGAGCTTCTTTAGGTGAATAAGGAGTTAAGTCTTTCAGATATAAGTTTCTTCAGGAAAGAGGAGTCTAGGATCCTGGAAAACAATCCGGGGATTTCTCCAGCAACTCCTGAAGGGTTCTCAGAAGAACAAGAAACTAAGGACTCTCAAAAAATCCTAAAGAAATCCTATCAATTCTGAGAGTATTCCTTGAGGAACAATTCGATCATTTCTTGAAATAAATTTCTCAAGGTTTCCCATTATGAACTTCTGGAGGATTCTCAGGAATAACTCTCCGGAGATTTCTATACAGAACATTAGGAGGACTCCCTGAAGAAACTTCTTGAGGATTTGAGGAAAAAATTCCTGGAAGATTACTAGACTTAACTTCTGGGAGACGCTGTAAGAAATTGGGGAGAATTATTATTATAGTATCTTTATTAACGAGATTTTCTGCCCAAGGCTGGTTCATTTAGTGATAATGGGGATGAAAGAGGAAAGATATAGAATCCTCTTGGAAAATCTCTTGGAAGTATTCATAATAATAGTTCCAGTAGGTTTAGGTGTTTCTACTGCGCATAAATACCAAAACAAAGTCCTGTAGGAATCCTTCAAATATTTTTTGAATGGAGGACATTCCAGGGAAAAATACTATAGGGGGATTAGGGGCATAATGGACACCCGGAACGAAATAGACACCCCTGTTTTTGCGGAAACCGTTGACTTTTATGTAAAACTTTTAATGCATAAGTGTAAAGGAACAAGTCATTGTTATATTTTTCAGAAGTACCATTTATATTCCTTCAAAAGAACCAAAATATCATTGAAATTGAAGTATGTTTTACATATAGTAGATTTCTTATAATTTCGAAGCAGCAGCAAATAAGGTATTACGAGTGTTTGAGTGTGTCCACCATACAAACAAGTGAATTGTTAGCTTATCTACATGTATACGCAGATTTAGCAATGGATGAAGTATTATATTTTTGATCAGAACTTACTGAAAATAGTAATTTCAATGTTGTAGTCAATTCGGGGCGAAATGAACACTGGCAATTTTAAGTGTAGAATTAGCTATAAGTTAAAATACACATTAATAAAAAACAAAAAAAAAACACTGGCAATTATGAATGGATGTACGCGCGTTGCATACTGTTAGGCGTTTTAGAGAGTTTGAAAAAAATTAGTTCGATTATGCAAACTCGTCTAAGATGGAATATTATATCTGTGGTATTGATCTCCGTAGGCAAATTACTTAACTGGTCGATATTCTCAAAGATACAGCAAAAAATATGCAGGGGTGTCCATTATGCCCCGATGGGTGTCCATTTCGCCCCGTACCTTTCCTGCCAGCCCCAAAAAACACACGGTTTTCAATTCATTATTTCTTCACAATAATGACATTCTAGCAGCTGTAAATGATTGAAATACGTAGGAAACAAGTTAAAGTTGTAAGCCAACTGATAATATGTTAAGTTTTTGTCTGTTACACAGGCCTAACATACTCATTTGCTTAGGGTGTCCATTATGCCCCTAATCCCCCTAAGAAACTCTTTAACCCTTTATAAGGCAGTAGCAACTATATTGCCACCTTATACACATATTTTTTTCTGTTCGTTTAGATAATTTTTACAACTTCTGTTTTTACTGATGGACACATTAGGCCTTTGTGAACACTCATGATTTTTTTGAGCCATAACAAATATGAATGGGCTTTTTTAGAACAAATTGTCTCTCCAAAAACTGCCATTTTTGAGTGCATGAAGGCTTATAAGCTCGAAATTCTGTTATGGTGAGCGAATTGAAAATCTAATGATGGGGAATGAAAGGCCTATGTTCCTTTTACTTGTGGACAAAATTTTAACTTGATTGCTTCATTACTTTTAGAAACTCAGCCTTTTGAAAAAAATGTACTATAATAAATGGGCATGTACTAAAATTGCCATATCGTCCAAAATAATTGACCAACCGAGTTCAAATCCACACAGGTAACTCATGAATATGAGGGCAATAACCTGTCAAAAAATCAGCATGATTGATAAACGCATCACAAAATAACAATATTTTAAACTTTGTTGACAATAAGTTGAAATTTAGACCAATTTTTTTCATACAAAATCGACCATCGAATTTTTTGAAAATAAAAACGTTTTTGTTCATTACACCACATGTACTTTATATTCCAATGTAGAACGAGTGGATTCCGTGCCTGGTTCTCTCGGCCTTATAAAGGGTTAAAGAATCTAAAAAGAACTTCTGATGAAATTCTGAAAAAAAAAGGTTGAAGGAATCCCAGAAAGACATTCTGGAAAAACCCCAGAAAAAACTCCTGGAGAAATATCAGGAACATTTTCCGAGGGGTTTTCAGAGAGTAATCTTGGAAGAATTCCCGTATGAAATTCTGAAGAAACGGCGAAAATCCTTTATTTCAAAAGTAAAATCTTGGTGAATCTCTAAAGCAACTTTTGGATGAATTTCAACAGGATGTCTACGTCAGCGAGTTGTTCCCAACATAATGCATAAGGAAGGTTAATAAATTCCAATTCCTGGGAGAATATTTGAAGGGATCCTCAAAGAAACTCCAGGAGAAATTTAAACAGAGACATCTTGATCCGAGAAGGAATTTCTTAAGAAATCATTCGGGGCAGAACCTCTTTTCTTAAATATTCTTATCTTATTCCAAAGGACAAACAAGTGGCATGTAGTACAAGGTAACCTAGAAAAATTCAGGAGGACCTTCTTGGGGAATCCAATATTTTGGAGAAGTTGCAAGTGATTACTTAGAAAATAATCCTGGAGATTTCCTAAAAGTATCCTAGATGAAACTTTTACAGGAACCTGTGAAGATGATAATGGTGGAGAAATGCCTTCCGGAAGAAAGTAAACATATCCATTCTTGTTAGGATATCGAAATTATATTCCTGGGAGCATGTCATATTTCAAAACTTCGATCCAGGTACTGGAACTATAATATGTGTCATTCTTGCGTTCAATGAAGATGAATTTTCAAAAATGTTGTGAAAACCACTTGTTGGCATCACGGTCAGAAAACTGTAATTTTAACTGTACAACCAAGATGTACTAAAAGATATCAAAAAACAATTAAATTTCATAGTAAACTGCATATTTTTACTTTTGGAATGTATTCCACAGTAAAAATTTCAATTCGTATTAAAATGTTGCAAGAAATTTTGTCAAAGAAAATTATTCCGTTTTTATCACTATTCCGTTTTTGTCAACTGAAAATCGCGGACCGTGTTGATAAAAACGGAACATACCTGTATACGGTACCGGCGACCGCAACAGTACAACCTAGAGCGACTAAAACAACCGAATGTCGCATCAGCATACGCGCAGAATCTCGAAGCCGCGTTGCCAGACGAGGGCGAGCTCGATGAGGCCCCTGGAGTACAGTGAAAGCAGCCATCAACGACGCAGCCGAGAGCACCATCGGGTACGTGGAACGGAATCGACGGAACGAATGATTCGACGAAGAGTGCAGAACGATTTTGGAAGAGAAGAACGCAGTGCAGGCGGTAATTCTACAGCAAGGGACCCGACAGAACGTGGTACGTTGCAAACAGAAGCGGAAACTGGAGATCCACCTCTTTCGAGAGAAAAAACGCCGCCTGGAAAAAGCGGAGTGCGAAGAAATGGAACTGCTGTGCCGCTGAAACTCACCAAGATGGGCCCAGAAAAGTTGTCCACCTGTCTGTACCGGCTGATAGTCAGAATCTGGGAAACCGAACAACTACCGGAGGAGTGGAAGGAAGAGGTAATCTGCCCCATTCACAAAATAGGCGACCATTTGCAATGTGAGAACTTCAGGGCGATCACCATTGTGAATGCTGCCTACAAAGTGCTATCCCAGATCATCTTCCGTCGTTTGTCACCTAAAACAAATGAGTGCGTGGGAAGTTATCAAGTTGGCTTCATCGACGGCCGGTCGACAACGGACCGGATCTTCACCGTACGGCAAATCCTCCAGAAATGCCGTGAATACCAGGCCCCATCGCATCATTTGTTCATTGGCTTCGAAGCGGTATACGACAGTATCGACCGCGCAGAGCTATGAAAAATCATGGACGAAAATTGATTTCCTGGGAAGCTGACTAGACTAGGGTTCGTTCAAATATTACGTAACGCTGATGGGGGAGGGAGGGGGTCTAGCACTGTGTTACGCTTCATACAAAATTTCAAAATTTCCCATACAAAAGTTGTTACGTGGGGGAGGGAGGGGGTCAAAAATTGTCGAATTTTGCGTTACGTAATATTTGAATGAACCCCTAGCAACGATGGACAATGTGCGAAGCTGCGTATGGGTTTCGGAGGAACTATCCAGTTCATTCGAATCTCGCCCGGGACTGCAAGCTGGTGATGGAATATTTTGCCTACTCTTTCAACATCGCTCTGGAAGGTGTGATACGACAAGCCGGACTCAACAGCCGGGGAACGATTTTCACAAAATCCGGTCAATTTGTGTGGTTTGCGGACGACATGGACATTATCGCCAGAACATTTGGAATGGTGGCAGAGCTGTAACAAGCCTGAAACGCGAAGCGGCAAAGGTCAGACTGGTGATGAATGCCTCAAAAACAAAGTACATGCTGGTAGGCGGAACCGAACACGACCGGATCCGTCTGGGTAGCGATGTTACGATAGACGGGGATACCTTCGAGGTTCTTGAGGAATTCGTCTACCTCGGATCCTTATTGACGGCTGACAACAACGTGAGTCGTGAAATTCGAAGGCGCATCATCAGCGTCGGGCTACTACGGGCTCCAAAATAAACTGCGGTCTAAAAAGATTCACCACGCACCAAATGCACCGTGTACAAAACGCTAATAAGACCGGTGGTCCTCTACGGACACGAGACATGGGCCATGCTCGAGGAGGACCTGCAAGCACTCGGAGTTTTCGAGCGACGCGTGCTAAGGACGATCTTCGGCGGTGTGCAGGAGAATGGTGTGTGGCGGAGAAGGATGAACCACGAGCACGCTACACTTTATGGCGAACCAAGCATCCAGAAGGTGCCCAAAGCTGGAAGGATACGGTGGGCAAGAATGTTGCAATGCCGGACAACAACCCTGCAAAGTTGATGCTCGTGAACGATCCGGTTGGCACAAGAAGGCGTGGAGAGCAGAGAACACGATGGGCGGATCAGGTCGAGCGTGACTTGGCATCGGGCGTGGATGGAGAAGGGCAGCCACGAACCGTGTATTATGGAGAAATATTGTTGACTCAGTTTTATCTTGAATTTGATGTAATACTCAATAAATGAACGAAATGAGTAGATGAGGAAAGGGCCGAACAATCATTGCACGCCTTTTATGAGTATTTCAATTTATTGATGCAAACTTAGTCCGTCATCAGACAGAAGAGAGTCCGCTTTCCCTATAACTAGTGAGAGATTATACAGTAGCGTGGTTCAAAAAATCGTTTTTACTCCACACCGCTCATTCGATTCCTTACCAGATATTATGCCTTCTCCCAAAATTTGAGCTCATTTGGTTGAAAATTGAGAGTGCACAAGCCCTTCAAAGTTTGTATGGGAATTACTATGGGAAAACGATGTTTTTCATTCAATCGACCGTAACACTTCCCCAAGTTACCTAGAGAGTTAGTTGGCCCTTGATACTCCTAGGCTACTCTATCAGCTACAACTTTGCCGAAGATCGCATTTGGTTAGGAATCCAATAAGCGGTGTGGAGCAAAAACGATTTTTTGAACCACGCTATTATACAGGGTGTTAGGTTCATGAATATAAACTTTTTAAAGGGTGATAGAGGACCATAAACAATAAAAAAATGTTTTACGCATATGGTCAAATCTCAGCCGTTACGTAGTAATTGAACTTTCCATGTTTTTGATTCTATTGCCTAAGCTGGCTATAACTTTAAAATGGTCGCATTTACCACAGTTTTTTACCCTTATTCGAAAGATTATTGAATTTTCTATCAAATGGCATCTTTAAATCTAGTGGTTTAGTAAAACAACTAAGTTTTCTAGAGCAAAATAGCTCAAAAGTAGAGTGTTTTAATTTGTTTTTGTCAATTATCTTTGAAAAACGCGTAATAAGTAAGTTAAAATTATTTCTTGGGCAAAGTTGTGGCCCCTGTTCCACTCTACAATTCGTTCTTTGGCACCACTTCTTGCTCTTATCGTTTTCTTGAAATTTCGATTTAAATGCGCGGCACTGTGCGCAAAAAAGTGCTTACCTTGACAGTTAATCTGACAATATGGTCTGAAATGCGATGTTTAAATCGAAATTGCAAGAAAACAATAAGAGATAGAAGTTTGATGTCATAGAACAAATTGTAGAGTGGAACAAGGGGCCACACCTTTTCCTAAGAAATAATTTATAAGTATTACGCATTTTTTTTCAAAAATAATTGACAAAAACAAATTTAACACATTTCTCTTAAGCTATTTGCTCTAGAAAACTTAGTTATTTATCTAAAATAATCGATTCAACGATTTCATTTGATGGAAAATTCGATAATCTTTCAAATAAGGGTAAAAAACTGTGATAAGTTTGACCATTTTCTATTTACCAGTTAAATTAATTATAGTCAAAAACATGGAAAGTTCAAAAACTACGCAACGGTTGAGATTTGATCATATGTGTAGAGCAATTTTTGTCATTTATGGTTCTCTGTCACCCTTTAAAAAGTTTGCACTCAGGAACCTAACACCCTGTGCAAATAATGGGACATACGCTCAGGAGGAACGGGAGAAGCAAAAATTCGCAATGGTTGTTACACCTTTTTCAAATGTTAGACTAGAATTGTTTCGAGATTTTTTCAGAAGTTCAATACGGGATTTCTTCAGTAATCCATTCAAAGATAACCCCCATAAATTCCCATGGATTTATTTAGATATTTTACTCACTCACAATTTCTATTAACGATAGAGAAAATCTTGCACGGATCGCTTAAAAAATCCCCCAAGTTTTTTTTTCAGAAATCTCTTAGTGATTCCTTCCAAAATTCTTTGAGTCCAAAAATGACTCGAACGGCTTATTTAGAAAACCATCAATGGATATCTTAACCCTCTAATACCCAACCCCGCCTTTAGACGGGGTATAGTTTGAGCATTTTTGTAATTTTTGTTTTGTGGAAAATCAAATTTTTTATATTTTTGGCTGATATTTAGAACTGTTCTGTATATCTGAAAATGGTTTTTGGTGTATTTTAAAGCGTATTTACATTTTTTGAAAATCATTGAAAAAATGATGTTTTAGTCATCTTTTAGAAGTCATTGTTTATTTTGTATTGAATCGCTACAATAAACATATTTTATTTTTTTCCCAAATCATTCTATCCTTGTTTAATAGTTAAAGGGAATCGAATACACTCTAAAATTATTTTCCTTAAAATTACACGGAAAATAAAATTTCCTATGAAAAAAATTTAAAATAATAATATTTTAACAATGATCACAAAATCTCAAAATGTTTTCATCTCAAAAAATCCGTTCCCCAAATAAGCTTCCAGGAAAAATATAAAAGTGTGGAGATGTTCAAAAATAAAAATTAGAAAAATCAAAAACTGAAATTCACGAAATCGAGAATTAAAAAGAATCATCTTCCAAAACATGTCTAAATCGAGTTTAGATGATGAAAAATGATATTTAGATCAAAATCAAAAATTTGGGTATTAGAGGGTTAAGGAATTAATCCAGACATCCCTTCAGAAAATCTTTCAGGGAATTTTTAAAAAGTTCTGCCAGGAATACTTTTTGAGATTTTTCTGAGAACTTCTTCGAGTATTCTTCCTAAGATTCTTATATAAAATGTGTAGTTTACTTCGAATTTTTCTCCAAAGTTCCGTATTATAGAATTTGCTAATTGAGAAACGCCTTAATAAGACCTTCCTTGAATTCCTTCCAATATTGCTCCACGGAATTCTTTAGAAAATCCTCCAGGAGTACCTTTCAGTAAGTCTTCCAAGAATTCAATTTAAAAGTTTTTTAACAGCTTCCATGGGTTTCTCCAAAAATTTCTCTAAAATTTCCCTCGAAATTTTTCTTCGCTGAAATTTGGAAACTCTGAGTAATCAGCTCTGATTTTACCAAGACAGCATTCTTGTACCGACTTTTCGAACCCTGTAAGCAGAAAACCCTCTTCAATTGACTGTTATAAGTTTTGTACCTATTAATTCAGCGCTGTAACACTGCTGACAGTACTACTTGAAGCTCTACTAAAGCTCCCTGAAACCCGCGGGTCCCCATTTGAGACAGAGATGCATTTTGAACGCTCATGATCTGTGAGCGTGCAAAAATTGTTCCCTCAAAGCTCTCAAGAGCATGTTCAAAATTTTGAACACAATCTAGATTACTAGATTGAACACCGAGCGGTGTTCAAAACTGACAGGTCAGATGCGTTATGTTTGGATCGGGAAGGAGTTTTCTATCGATGAGAAAGCAACATTGCAATGCTTCCGAGCCCTTAGCTATCGTTAGGTATCGTATGCCATTCTCATTACGCTAGGCCGGGTGAGCTCTTCGATTCCGTTCCAACGATATTATGGCGTGCTCTTGGGCGTATTTTCCAGCCCGGTAGAGACCATCAGATGCACAGTAACGGTGCAGTAAGGATCACGCCATAATACCGTTGATCATAAATAGATGTCCGAGCTTGGCCGGGTGTAGTGAGAAGAGCCCTAATATTCGATACTTTTCGTGGAGCAGTCAAGTCCCCGTCGGTTGTCCCCGCAGTATGGGGCCCACGCGTTATGTCACAATTTCTCTGATTTCTTCCAAATAGATTACTAAAATTAAAGATTCTGACATTCAATAACTTGAACCACCACTTAATTGACATAAATGATTATGTCAATTAAGTGGTGGATCAAGGTATTGAATGTCAGAATTACGGTGTATGTATGCCGTGATTTAATTTTCACTTCGAAATCCCATTTTGCAGTTTGGTACTAGTAAGACACATACGGTAGCAATTTGTTGCTATCAGTTGCTACTAGCTACGAAGAGCACTGTGATCAGGCGCCTGAAATGTTTGAACATTAACACGGCTCACGTGAGCACAGCTCTTGAACAGAACATGAACAGAACGCGTTCAAATGCATCTCTGATTTGAGACCCCCGAGAACTTCTCCGAAACAAACTTAAACGCCATGAAACTCCCATAAATGCCTTGAAATCAACACCCCCTATTTCAAACACTGAGTCTTCAGCAAAACCAACAACCTACCAAGTGAATCTGGTCGCACTGCGTTTCATTAACCGTTGCGATCTCCGGGTACCATTGAGCACCGCTCTTCCTAGTTCATTTGTTTTTCCCATTAGTGTTGAATCTGCTGTTGTTTCTACTGCTTCGATAGCAGCACATAGTATTCAACGGGGAGCATGGGAACCATTCGGATTACCGGAACTTAGTCACATCTTGACCCGCGAGTATAGATTACTTCCGTTCATCTGCCACGCGATCTAGCGGAATTTCATCGTTGATCCGCCTCTCGACAAATTGTTCTACCTACAACCGGGCAATCGAAACGCTTCGCACCGGATCATGCGCATAGTTATTATTGCGTGAAAGATTTAGCCGCGCCGCACCAGAACGGAACACCTATAAACGGTTGTAGATGAGCAGAGTGGAAACCTAGCATAAATTAGTCACCGTCGCCGGCGCATAGTGCTTTACAGTTTGCGTGTTTTCACATGACCGACCGGCCGGTATTTACCATCATCATAACCGACGGACGAGCTCGTCGTAGGGCGATTGTTTCCGCAAACCGTGAACTTCGAAAACAACCTGATGAGCTGCGTTTCGGGCAGTGTGCGGACGCGCGGAGGAATAATGAAAACAAAACAAGTTCGGAAATGGTGAGTTTGCTGTAAACCCTTCAATTACATACGATGCGATTTTCAAACCGACTTGAGAAATAAGTGATGACTTTTTGTTGCCCTCGTGAGCTCGATAAGACGCAATGTAAATATTTTGTTCACAACCGAGACCCCAAATATAAATTACGGTTTCATTTTTCTACTGCATATATCAGCATTTCTCAGAATTGTGTTGATGAGTTATGAAGATTCTTTGATATCCTTAAAATAAGCTGAGAAGAATTAAAATTGAAAAAAAAAAGATGACAAAGACATCAACCAATAACTTTTCCATATTTTACGAATGTAACCACAAACTTTTTGCTGAGATTGAGAGGAGACCCCAAACTTTTGGTCGATGAAAAAGACACAGACATAATCTTCAGCCTACACTGAGGCAAAAAAACTTAGGAAGAGCATAAGATCGCCTTAAGATTTGGTGACACTACGATTATTGTTTAAAACCATAAATTTCACTTATGATTAAAAGAGAGAAAATTTTATGTCCAGTCACTTACCAAAATCATAAGTTTTGCTTAGAGGTATCATTGAATCAAAACTATAACTATCGTATGTTTGCTCTTATTGAAATCAATGTTAGTAATTATGAATGTCATGTCGTAAGCAAAATGATATTCGTATTCATATTTTGTGGATTTTTTGATGAAATAATTCTTCTCCAATTCATGTCATGTGTCTTGAATTACCGCGTAAGTAAAATGTTCGATTTCTCTTCATCTACATATGGAACAAAGTAACAAGGAGCGTATTCGACTGTGCTTTCATTTAATGATGCAAGTTTGCATTATTTGTTTTTACCATACAATGTCACAAACTTGCTTCTTGTTACTTTTATGATTAACGCTAGATCAATTAAGAGAAATCGATCATTTTACTTACGTATAATTCCATCGTTGTTGTTGATTTGGGAGAATTCATGGGCACTTAAATAAAATCAATTTAATTTTGAGTGTCCGACAGCTCCGAAAACTGATCTGTGAGTAATACTTGCTTGTCTAAGACGCAGCATGCTGGAATCCATACCCTCAATGTAAAGATTTTCATAGATTTTAATTATGGCTTTTTCACAACCATGTCGCTAATGCGAATCTTAAGTTGTGGGTATGGAACGCGTTCGCGACAACTATGAAATCAATAAGCGAGTAATGAAACATGAAAATCGTCCGTTCATAAGTTGCGACTTATTAAATTCCTAAGTATTTTTGCCTCAGTGTAAGGCTGTACAGACTGAACATAACTTAACACTAGACAACGAACACGGCACCAGTGGATACGAAGAAGAAACATTTCGTGGGTATCGAAGCCTCACACCATGGCATGGCACTGTACTGTTATACGCTTGGTGACGCCAACTGCATGGCCATGAAATTCTGTTGAAATCAGAACAGTTGAAGCACAGAGAACAGACATCCAAGTCCAGTTCCGAAACTGTGTAAGGAATTTAACGGTCATTTGAAATCGGCAACACAAGTGGCAATAGCGTGGCGCTGCAATCGGTTAATTTCCCATAGTAATTTAATTCACCACTTGAAATGTTTCAATTCACCACTGACTGTGGTAATATGGTGTTTGGTGGCGTTAGTGTTGTCATCGTGTATTGGTTTGCAACCTTACTCAAGTAAAGATTCAAATCCTTACACAACTTTCCGAATGAAATTTGTTCTAGCCTGGATGTCTGTTCTCTGTGGTTGAAGGCAATTAGAAAATGGGTTATCTTCTTAAAATTTGAACGATCTTATTTTCAATTTTAGCTTTAAATCAAATTTTTTAAAATAAAAAGATTTTTCCATAAAACCTTTTCGGAAAAAAAATGTTTAAATTCTTCCAAATATATTAATTAACTTATTAGGGGTACTCACTAAACAGATAAAATTGCTGCGTAAGCCATGATTTTCTGCTTATTTGAAATGTTTCATGATTTTGCGAATGAAATAATCAAAGATTGCCTTGGTGATCACGACGTTTAATCAGTTTAATCAGTTTACGCTGTTAAGTGAATCCCCCTATTATCATTTCGAATAAGAAATATGTTTGATGATGCAATGTATTGAACTTGACGTTGAAATGTTTCATATTGGTTACATATCTCTACTAGAAGATCCGGAAAAAAATTTAGATAAAATTTACAATGTCGAACATAATTCTAATCATATTATCAAATGAATCCAGTAAATCTAAAATACTAAGAATTAATTCATGTTGTTCCTTGAAAATCTATGTATATTTTCTGGAATACTTCTAGAAAATATCAGAGAACTTTCCATGCTTATTATAAAAAGTTTAATTTGAGAAGCATTTAAATATTTTATTTTCACTAAACTCCACAAATGAAATTCTTTGATTTTTCAGGTTCTGGAAAATAATATCAGGTGCGATTCAAAAACTCAGAAATCCACTCAATTAAATAGAGTTATGAATTCGGGTAACAAAAAGCTACAAAAATTAAAGAATTTGTAGTAATTGAGTAAAAACTTTTGTAAAAGTAGATAGTTTCTGGCTAAAATATGATAACAATTTGAGTCTCCAAGGCTGACTCCATGAATTTATGGAATTTTAGTTCACATTAGTGGAATTGTTAAAATAAGAAAATTTCGATGCAAATACATCCTATAGTTAAAAAAAGACGTAATATTTCTGGCTAACTACGCACAAATATTTCATTAAAAAAGTGTAACTGCCGACTAGCTCAAGAGGGGAGCCTCCCTGAGACTCCCTCAGGATCGGCATGCTTCTCGACCAGTTATTCACGGGCAGGGAATATTCGCACTGTTGTACAGAAAAACTCACGTCACTTCACATTTTACACATTTATTCCCGGAATTTTCCGGCCTCTTCTTCTTCTACCACTTTCCTCTTCCCCACATTCTTATAGTCTAATCTAACCTGTTCTTTCACTTCTTCGGGGCCCCGTCTTCTACCTTCCACCACCACACAGTGTACACCTCCAGGTCTTCATCGATGGCGGCGTGCACAGTTAGTGTCTGCCGGTTCTTCTGCGGCCTTACGGGGTGGCGAAGCAAGTCGATGGCAGCATTCGCAGGCCTTCCTGGGTGTCCGGCGGTCGAGTATGTTGACGGACTCGGTCAGCTGCGGAACTGTCTGGGTCTTCTCAAAGAGGGGGGGGGGGCACTTGAACTCCTACAGAACCGTAGTTCTGTCCAAAAACAGTGGGGTTCTGTGTCCTTCTCCGTTTCCTCTCTATCCTCTTCAACTCGTCTCTGTCTTTCAATTGCACTTTTCACAAGCTCAGTGTTTGGCGGGTAACTTGCCGCATAATACACTACTTCAACCATTTGGGTTGGCGGTTCTTTCTCTAGTCTTCTCGCATCATAGAGTGGAGTCTATTTAGGTCACTGGCCTTTGGTGTTCGGACAGTGACCCGAGATCACAAGCCATAGTATTCGTGTCCGTTAAGCAATCTCTCAAAGAATCCTTCCATCTTGCTTTCCCTTATCGCCACCCCTTTCGGGCTACCAACAGGATCCTTCTTTCCCTCTGGTGGTGGGTTGTGGAATCTGCAGGTATGGCGGCGCGGTAAGGTAGACTAACCTACTTTTGCCTGACAACTCATTGACGAAGAAAACTGCACAACACATACGAACACTACCTGCACTATTTTATATTAAACACGATATAAAATTTACACAAAATCTCAAAAACACTCCACACTGAACTGCGAACACTTGCAAAAGTATCTACTTAAACTCTTTCACCACCCCTAAATATCAACCGAAATCGCTCATTTTTTCACTGCTCACTTATTTCGACTGTAAAACGGTGAGTCGAAATGGAGAGCGTCCAACATAGCTCTGGTCCTCACAAGTTCCTACCTCATGCTTCCACGGGTCAAGCGATGACAAAGACCGCCAGTTAAGAGTTGTGTGCTTGGCTGGTAGTGCAACCTGGGCACTGTTGTCCTTCTGACTTCAGCTAGATTGAGGAGGTACGTCTCGAGCGTCTGTTCACCAAGGAGGTGCGGCTCAAACAGCGTCTGTTCTGGCATCCAGCGGCTGAGTATGAAATGCTCCTCCACCGGAAGCTATATCTAAGATGGCAGCCCCACCACGGTAGATAGGAGACCTTAGGCCAACTACTTGCTGGGTTCATTCAAATATTACGAAACGCAAAATTTTGCAATTTTAGACCCCCTCCCTCCCCCACGTAACTAATTTTGTATGAGAGATTTCGAAATTTTGTATGAAGCGTAACACAGCGCTAGACCCCCTCCCTCCCCCCTTAGCGTTACGTAATATTTGAATGAACCCTACTGTTTTCGAAACCCAAAAACGTTACTGAAACCGAAAATGAAAGTGCACCACCGTGGAGGCCCAGGACTGAAAGTAAATAAGTAGTCACTTAGGTTGTAGTTCATTTCCCAGAATCACATTCCCCAGAATGCCGTTCCCCAGAATGCCATTCCCCGGAATCCCATTCCCCAGAATGGGACATTTCCCAGAAAGCCGTTCCCCAGAATGACCCATTCCCCAGAAAGCCATTCTACAGAATAGGACAATCCCCAGAATCGTTTCTATTTTTATTTTCAAATTGGTTTCGGGACAAAATTTGAGTAACTCTGATACGGTAGATTGAGCAGTACTAAGCTTGTAGTTGCACTAGTGTTTGGCTACATATACCATTACTTAATTGATTGGTGGCTTGTAATAGTAGCTGCTGACTTCATCTGAGATTATCCCTTCTTTTTGAAATTGGCTGTTCTTTCTAGTTGATTTGTTGGAAAGCTCTTTGGCGGCTAAACTGCTTAACTTTATATAAGAGATTGTTCCTTCTTATCATCAAAGGCTGTTCTTTATAGCTGCACTATTATCAAACATGGTTAGAAGGAAAAAGATGACTGACTCTAGCTTTTTCTTCGTACTCGGCGACACACTGTGCATGATACACTATCGCCATCTGTCGAGCGAGAAGCGCGAAAAACATTATTTTTGCTGGATTCAGGTTAGTGAGTACCATTTTGACGCTAACTCAAATCACACTAAAACAGGTCAACACGAAATTGCGTCGAGTAAACCCAATTCACCTTTTTTTGTAAATTTCTTAATAATGCAAACAAAGTTATTTTAATGTATCGGATTTATATGGCAGGTGTAAGTAAAATGAATAGTATGAAAATTTCCATTAATTATTTTTGAGTGCCCATCGGAATAAATACATCTATGGTTGCATCCACCCAAAAAAATTCGAAGGGAATTTGGTCACAAGGATAGAATCCAGTGTCTGGCATCCGAAAACCTTCACTAAGGCATTTGACAACTTGGTTTACACAAAAGTATCATTTGAAGTAGAACTATTTTTACAAACCTATTCGTATTATCGTACAATGGAATATGTCGTTCATCATTTCCTTCTAACCACCTTTGCTGTTATGTAGTATATTGGCAGGCAAACGGCTTATTCTATAAAAGACTCCTCCTTCTTTTTATAATACGCTGTTCTTTCAAACTAAGTTGCATAGATAACGAAGGCACACTTTCAATTTACATGAGCACAAACTGTAACAAGTAAAAACCTAAACTGCTCTAAACTGTAATTGTAGCGCAGTACTTTGGCAAATATACAGTTAAACTTTCCATCTATATGTTTTGCTTTTTTTTAATTCGCTGTTTTGTCTCCGATAAATCCAAACAACATATTTGCAGCCTATTGTCCTTTGTCCTAATGAGTTACCATATTTTCTTTTTCATTTTTCATAACACTGGTATATAATTCAACTTCATGCAAAAATGTGGAACTCTACAACTTAACGTACTGTTGAAACCGTCATTCCGAGGTGCGTCCAATAGAATGGCTGACTTTTTTCATCTGAAACTTGCCTTCGATAATCAACAGGCTGTTCTTTTGGGATATTTTGGAATTAAGATTTTCTTTTATTGGATGTTATTCAAAGATGAATGATAAAATGACTGTCATTAGTTACCACTATTATAGAAATACAACCTTCTTTAAGTAAGGTTGCCGCATTTTTGTTTTTAACTCAATATTCTTTACATGAATTTTGAAATACAGTAAAGAAGGTATCATTATATGGAAACCATTTCCATTTGAAAGTTATCTCATTCAACGATTTTTAACTTTCCTGGATGGAAGGGTGATTGACACCACGCTAAAGTGTTCTAGTCTTCCGCTGGTGTTCAGCCAAATCACCTTGAGCTTTAAAAACAAACAATTCACCAGAATTCCCATGGAACTTCTGATTCTCATATTTTTCTGGGGAATGTCCCATTCTGGGGAATAATTTTCTGGGGAATGTCCCATTCTGGGGAATGGATTTCTGGGGATTGGGTCCTTCTGGGGAATTCCATTCTGGTGAATGTCGTTCTGGGGAATGGGTTTCTGGGGAATGACATACAATCGTCACTTATTTCGACTAGTTGATCACATGCCACTTGGGAAATCATATCCCGGAGAGATTTTTTAAAACTAACCCCACCCTGTTGTGGGACTCTTTTAAGGCTTTTTACGGCATCATCAGCATCGGCAGCCATGTTGGATATGCGCCTCGAAATTTCAAAGTGATAATTCTCTGCCACCAAAGCGAATATTTGTATGAAAAAGTATCATCCTATATGCTTACTCGTATTGATTGCGATGATACTTTTTCTGCTGCATTGCTGCTGAATTGACAGTTTTTTATCACTTCAAAAATGCGAGGCAAACAATCATTGAAAAGCAAAAAGTCAATGATTCGTTTGAAAACTTAGTGATGCAGTAAGACACCTTAAGGAATCTCGTAGCAGAAACGCAATTGAGATAACTCAATGTGGTTTTTCTACTTATGATTTTGCTTCATATATCTTAGCTGAGAATATGATTAACGTCGTATCATTTGATATGTAATTTTCCATTTTTTACGCAACTGCGTTTCCGAGTACTCGGTAAACACTTGATTAAGTGAAACTGACCTAAGAAACCTGAATCTTCAGGATGTTTTGTTGTTCTGAACCCGTTGTAGTAAGAAGCTATAGCCTTGTTTTACGATGTGTGCGTTTTTTACTGTGTTCTTTTCAGGGCGCTGTTTGAACGCGATGTGATACGCTTACGCGATTATGTCGATCCTTTTCCCTTACCTTACCGAGCAACACACATGGTAACAAAGCAGTCACGGTAGCGCATGTAAAGGTAGACGTGACAAATATTTGGCCAAACAATCTCAACAACAAACCAACACAACGTGAATCATGGCAACCTCGGATGAATGTCGGACTACAATGACAAATATTTGTCATGATGACAAATAGTCTAATGGCCCCTTAAATAATGGACACAGTAGTTAAAATGCTCTATAAGGGTTGCACAGAAGTCACCGTGACTTACTGCCTAACCCTTACCTGCGCTGCCGTGACTGTTTTGTGACCATGGTTGTTTTTTGCATGCGCATGCATGTGTGTTATCCCTATCTGATCCCTTTGCACTCCCTCAGGTAAATGATGAGTGCAATGGCGATGGCGCAAATCTCCCAAATGGAGGAGAACGTGCCTCTGGAGCCGACCGACTGATACCTGATACCTGCCCCTATTGACGAATAAGAAGCGTTATCGAATGCACCCTCAATATTAAGAAATGCTACAAGAGCTTTTTCTTTTTTTATCTGTTGATCTACCGGATGCAGTGCCGAGATCGTAGATATTCCACTTTGATCAGCGAATTGTTTTTTTTTTACAAAAAGACACTACACCATCTTCAGCCAGAGGCTGCACAGACTGAACATTACCAACACGAGACAACGGACAACACACATAACACCCAGTGGCCCAATGGAGAATTTTCCGTTTGACGAAAAGTTTTCCCCGACTGGAGCGGGAATCGAACCCGCACTCCGAGGGTTACGAAACGCCTAGACGACTGACGCCGCTAACCGCACGGCCACGAAGCCCACAAAGGCATATTGATTTCATAAATTTGTGTACCCGTAAATTTATGTACCCGCATAGTACCTTTTCCATAATTGTTAACATTACAGAAGATAGACTCATCGGCCTGAATGCTTTGGGATGGTTTTATCTCTCTTTCCTGCCTTCAGAATGAAGACAGCCCGGACTTGACGTCAATCGTTAGGTATGTGCCCCAAAATCAGGCTTGCTCTTAAAATCTCTACCAAGGGTGAAACCAGTGTTTTCTCCTCTTTTTGGATCATCGCTGGGAATATTCCATCCATGCCAGGAGACCCAAATGGCTCGAAAGATCTCAAAGCCCTCTCAAACCTGGCCCGAGTGAAAGCCTCCTTTGCCACCATTATTGCGTCTTTTTCAAGTAGACCTCGAAATTGCGATATCTTTTAGATAATTGAAGAAATTGTCCTATTTAAGTTTTTTTTGGTTGGATACTAAAATGGGGTAGGATTGGTTACTACCCCAAAAGTCTGAAGCAGCTTGGAAAGGAAAAGTTAGGACTTATTTACGTCTAGCGAGGTTGTGTATGGATGAGGATTACTTCCAATTCTGTGGAAAATTCTAAAAGCAGCCCAAAGGAGCCCTCATGGAAAATATCCTATTCCCATTATTATGCGAACTTTTCATGGCAAATTTAGAAACCAAGCTAAATGAGCAAGGTTTACTTCCGGAGAAATGGTAGAGGTACGTCGACGATATTGCCACCCTGATCAAACGGGAAGCTTTATCTAAGGTTCTGGAGGTCATCAACAATGTGCATAAGAATATCAAGTTCACTCACGAAGAAGAAAAGAAGGGGAAAACTTCCATTTTTGGATCTATTACTAAAGAGGGAAAGACATTTCAAAATTTACAGGAAACCCACCAATACCATGCGTGCCATCCCATTTCATTTATTTAATTCAACATCGAATTTGCGCTCCAGATCGAACTTAAATTCACTGAAATTCTATGCATGTGCTGGATCATCATGACAAACTACATTTTTGGTCAAAGACCAACATTTTGACATAACATTGCATTGACTACCGGAAGAAACAATTTGAATTTAGCTAAAAAAAACTTGCCCCACTTTAACTCTTACCTTTTTTAATCTATGTAGCTGATCAGCAGTATCTGAGAGCAGTCACATGTTCCAACAAGACCTTGGTTTATTCAGCAACAAAATAGGTTTAATCGCTCCATTAAAAGGTCTATAACATTTTGATTTCGCATTGAAAAGAGATCATTACCAAATCTGAATCTGTAACAGTATCAAGGCCAACCGACACGACGGACAACGGCCGAAAGTCAACAAATCAGTCCCAAATCGGAGTTTGTGTGTTGCTTTTTCCTCGTTTCGCTCGGCGTGGAAGTGCTACCTACCTAGTAGCTGATGAATTTGTTATGAAAACTTTTGCGCAGCACGCAAGCCACGGTACGTTTTATTTCTGATTTTTATTTTCATTTTCGCTGCCCTGCCGTGTCGCACTTTTGGTTGCATCTTTTTGCTAGACTGTGGTTGGGGGCTGGGGAGGGTACCAGCAATGGCCTATCAACCAACGCCAACCGGAGCAACGCAACATATTTACTGAATGAAGAATGAGCAGCAAGCGTCCACCAAAACCACGCATCAACATCGGCAACGCGACATCGCAACTTGATTGCTTCTGCCATGCCGTGTCCGTTTGTATACGAACGCGATGATGACGCTGCTGCTGAAGACGAAGACGACTACTCGACGTGGTGTCATGTGTATTATGTAAGCCAAAGTGCGCGACTTAACTAAAGCATAGCATTCCGTGTGATTGGATCCATCTACCTGCTAAAGGAGTTCTTATGTTTGACGAGAACTACAACCCTAAATGGGCTGCTTCAAAGTGTAAGCTGATCATGGGTATGCATTGAATAATTTGTTGTTCATTAGCTGAATCCTTCCCGTAACTGGTGTTAGACTGTTGCATGGTCAACATCACTCATGACCATATCGACTGGGGTAAATATGCTGAGTTGGTCTCCGAAGGCGAGCAGGCGGTTGACGTTCTTCCACCGCAGGAAGAATACCAATTCTTGTCCGGATTAATCGTTGAAAGTGCTCTTCAAGCGCAGCGTAGACCATGATGTGTGTTAGAACAACAACGTTCGAATGTCAACAAAAATGTTCATACGATATCATCTATCAACCCCATTAGTTCTGACCATTGTATCATATATGATGGGTCATTAAACCTATAGTATTGTGTAAAACATTATGACGATCGGAAATACAGCCTTTTATTTGAAAAAAAAATGGAGTAGAGGAACGGCAGAGCGTCCAACCACTACTGATTCTCATATGTTTCTATCTCATGCTTCTACGGGTCAATCGTTGGCAAAGACCGCCAGCTAAGAGTTGTGTGCTTAGCAGGTACTGCAGCCTAGGCACTGTTGTCCTTATTACTACAGCTAGATTGAGAAGATACGTCCCGAGCGTCTGTTCACTAAAGAGGTGCGTCTCAAACAGTGTCTGTTCTGGCATCCAGCGGCTGAGTATAAAATGTTCCTCCACCGGAAGGTGTACCTAAGGTGGCAGCCCCACCACGGTGGATAGGGGACCTTTGGCCAACAACCTACTGTTCTAGAAACCCGGCAACCTTTATGGAAATAGAAAATGATAGATTACGAACAGATTTAATGGCAAAAACTTATAGCGCGAAACAAAGGACAACATGGGAACTTGGAATTCACTAACCCTAGCTCAGCAGGATAAACTGGCACAACTAGCCAAGAGGCATGCCGTATGAAGCTTGAAGTCAAAGTACTGAGCGAACACAACTTTGGAGTACACAAATTGGCCTCGGGTCTGAGATTTGCAATACTTTCAGGTATCAGAAGGCCGGCTCCAGAGGCACGTTATCCTCCATTTGGGACATTTGTGCCATCGCCAAAAATATCAGCCTATTTCATCATCTACCTGAGGGAAAAGGAAGGAAAAAGGATTTGGATGGGGATAGGGACAGGTAGGGAAATAGGAAAAATACCCTGGAAGAGGGTACTAACGCACGAGCGTACCACAATGGGTTCAAACAGCGCCCTGAAAAGGGCACTGTAATAACGCATAAAGCGAAAGAGAGCCTATAGCTCCTTACCACAGCGGGTTAAGAACAACAGAATATCCTGAAGATTCAGGTTTCTGAAGTCAGTTTCACTTAATAAGTGTTTACCGAATACTCGGATACGCAGTTGCGCGAAAACTGGACAGTTACATATCAAATGATACGAAGTTCCATAATCGGATTCACAGCTATCACAGGCAAATGAATCAGCTTGCTGAATATTCGCCATGTGATAGCTGAGTTGGCAGTGGCCAGTCAATGCTTTGACCAGCATGCTGCAATTCTGCTTAGACAGATTAGTTAGATACTTCGCCACCCGTAGAGATGGCTCAGCACTATACAATTTGGTTTGACGACATGACTCCAAACTATTCCAATATTGTCTGTGTTGAGTGACAGCCCAGGTGTGAATCTGAAGCTTAATCCAACACTTCGATATCGGAATAGCTGGCTCAGGGCCAATGAAGTCATGTGATGCTCCAGAGCGAGCTAACTCATCAGCCAATTCATTTCCAGCGATGGAAGAATGACCAGGTACCCATAGAAGGTGAACAGCGTTTGCTGAATTCAGCTCCTCGATTTGAGTTCGACAAGCGATAACTATCTTCGACCTGGAGTTGGCCGAAGCAAGTGCTTTAATAGTAGCCTGGCTATCTGAACAGAAGTATATTACTTTGCCCATTACGTGCTGCTGAAGTGCTGATTGCACTCCGCACATAAGAGCAAAGATTTCGGCCTGAAAAACGGTACAGTGTCTACCAAGTGAGTAAGACTGATACAGCCTTAGCTCACGAGAATAAACACCAGCACCTGCTCGACCTTCGAGAAGGGAGCCATCAGTGTAACATACGATGCCGTCTAAAATACTTCTTTCCAGATAACCAGATGGCCACTCTTCCCGGGAAGGGAATTTCGTGGAAAATGTCCTATATGGAAAATTACAAACAATGGTAAGATCACTTGGAGCAAGGACAATTTTGTCCCAATGCACCAGAAGTGGAAACAACGAGGTGTGTATTGATGTGCGGTTCATAGGAGTTTCCTCTAGTAGACCGAGTACCCGTAACCGGTAAGTGCAAGAAAGTGCTTCTTGTTTGAGATGAATGTGTAGTGGGACAACGTCAAAGAGAATTTCTAGCGCTGCCGTTGGAGTTGAAGAGAACGCTCCAGACATCGCCATTAAGCACATCCTTTGGAGATGGCCTAATTTTGATTGGACCGTTCTCACTTCACCCTTTTGCCACCACACAAGACATCCATAAGCCAATATTGGCCGAACCACAGTTGTGTAAATCCATTTGATATACTTGGGTTTTAGACCCCAAGTTGTACCAAAAGTACGCCGGCATTGCCCGAAGGCCATACAAGCTTTCTTGATTCTGAACTCAATGTGAGGTGTCCAGGAAAGCTTGGAATCAAGAATGACTCCAACGTACTTTACCTTTTCAGTCACATTGATTTCAGAATCAAAGAGACGCAAAGGTCGAACGCCATTACGGTTTCGCCTTTCCGTGAAAAGAACAATAGATGTTTTACACGGATTAACCGAAAGGCCATATTGGCGACACCAACCCTCAACTACCTGAAGGGCGTTTTGCATCAGGTCGAAAAGGGTGCTGATGCACATACCAACTAACAATGTTAGGTAGTCGTCGGCAAAACCATAAGTAGGAAAACCGCTATTATTGAGTTGCCTCAATAGCGTATCTGCTACGAGATTCCACAAAAGCGGTGATAAGACTCCCCCTTGAGGGCATCCACAAACACTCAATTTCCTAATCCCTGCTAGACGCAATGTCGAGAAGAGATATCGGTTTTTGAGCATTTGGTGAACCCAATTGGATATCATTGGAGATATACCATGACTCCGTGCGGCTTCCAATATGGCATCGAAAGGCACGTTGTCA
This sequence comes from Aedes albopictus, assembly GCF_035046485.1. NCBI lineage: Eukaryota > Metazoa > Arthropoda > Insecta > Diptera > Culicidae > Aedes > Aedes albopictus. Next base: position 137,087,610 of record NC_085138.1, on the reverse strand, counting down.
AAGGCACCCTCGATATCTAAGAAAACACCCAAACAAGATTGCTTTTGAGCGAATGCTTTCTCGATATCGTAAACAACCTTGTGTAAAAGAGTCACAGTGGACTTACCAGATTGGTAGGCATGTTGGTTCACATGAAGAGGCACGTTGGCCAGATGAACATCACGGATGTGATGATCCACAATAAGTTCTAAGCATTTCAGAAGAAAAGAGGTCAAACTGATAGGTCTGAAACTCTTGGCTTCTTCATACGACGCACGACCCACTTTCGGAATAAACTTTACAGTAATATCCCTCCAGGATTTGGGAATATACCCTGTAGCAAAACTGCAAACAAGTAGTTTTTTTTCAAAACATGTTTGAAATAATCAAATCCCTTCTGAAGCAAAATAGGATAAATCCCATCTGCCCCAGGAGATTTGAAAGGAGCAAAACTATTAAGAGCCCACTCAATCGATTCTATAGTTACAATACTCCGAGCCGAAGCTAAAGAATCATAACTACAAGAAAAGACATCAGGATCATCCGAAGATGTAATATCCACACATCCTGGGAAGTGTGTGCTGAATAAGCATTCCAGAACTTCCTCATCAGAGGAAGTCAGATCGCCATTTGGCAAACGAAGTTCGTTCACCCGGAAATCCTTAGATTTCGCAAGGATTTTGTTTAACCGACTGGCTTCATTCAAGTTGGAAACATTTGTTCAAAGGTTTTTCCAGCCGGATCGTTCAGCAGACCGAAGAGCTTTCCTGTAGGCCTTGCGAGCCGACCTGAAAGCCTCCGAACCAGCCGAACGTCGTCTGTTCCAACTCTTTCTACATTGTTTCCTGAGTTTCGCCAGATCAGAGTTCCACCAAGGGGTTCCTCTTGTGATCTTCACAGACCGTAGAGGGCATGCTTCTTCAAAAGCTTCCATGATGAAGGTCGTTGTAGTATCAACGGCATCATCTAAATCACTTGGAGTGTCAATGGATGGTGAATATCCATGAAATATGGCCGCAACCAAATCAGTATAAAGATCCCAGTTTGTTGACCGAGGATTCCTGAAACGCAATGTTTGCGAAGTAACATTTAAATGTTCAAAAAAGATATAGCGATGGTCAGATAAAGATTCTTCATCTGACACATGTCAATTGGTCAGCTCGTGACTAATTCTGCTAGAGCAAAGCGTTATATCTAACACTTCCTCTCTAGCAGATACCATGAAGGTTGGGCGGTTGCCTATGTTAAGTAATGCAAGATCTGTACTACTTAAGTACTCCATCAAACTGGAGCCTCTCAAGTTGATGTCTGAGCTGTCCCAGATGATATGATGAGCATCAGCATCACTGCCAACAATTAGCGGAAGGCCTTTTGAAGTGCAGTGTGCGATGACTTGTTTGAAAGCATCCGTAGGGGATGGTTCATCATGCGGTAAATACACAGAACAATAGACGTATTTCCTGTTGAGGTTTCCAACAGATACATCAATTGTGATAGCACATGCATCTCTGGTGGTTAGTTCAGAGATGAGTGTAGCAACTATTGCGTTGTTGACAAGCACACAGGCTCGAGGCATGACACGCGAGTTTGCCATTTCATGTTTACTGAAAATGGCAAACACCGGGTTCACAAGGTTTCCTAGATAGAAATTTCCCTTACGAAAGTAAGGTTCTTGTACCAAAGCCACTTGGGCTGTACCATTTTGCATAAGTCCGCAAAGATTGATCGTTGCTGTTCTTTTGTGCTGAAGATTGATCTGAGCTATCCTAACCGTAGCCACTACCCAAACTAGGTAAGATTAAACTCTTCGCAACAACAGCACAACAAAGAACAGCAACAATAAATCCAAATCGGTATCGATTGGAAAACGCCAAAGGCGAGGATACACAGAATACACTGTGTAAATCGCATAATGCGAAACCATATAGGTGAAAATTTAAACTAATTAACAAACATCTTCATAATCCCGCCCTTATTTAGCCTCAAGTGAGACTAAAGAAGGGCAGCTGCACCATTGCTCCGGTTAGCGCAGTAAGGGCTACATACTGTGGAGGGCGCCCTGGTACTCCACAGGCTCCGTTAGCGGTTAGGTTTTTATTAGACCCCCCTAGCCATTCATTCCTAGGCACGGTAAGCATAAAGCCGCATTACACCATGAATTAGGGGTCACCTGATTGCTGGATTCTTACCACCGGAACAGGCGGTCCATAGTGTTATTCTTAGCCAATTGAGACAATCGCTATCGACACTACACAGCTATCTAGGCTGATCGAGAAAAGAAGTTAATATTGATGATCAACTTCATACGGACTCGAACAGCCAAAGAACAAAGTGGGAACTTGGAATTCACTAACAAAGGACAAAATGGGAACTTGGAATTCACTAACCCTAGCTCAGCAGGATAAACTGGCATGCCGTATGAAGCTTGAGGTCAAAGTACTGAGCGAACACAACTTTGGAGAACACAAATTGGCCTCAAGTCTGAGATTTGCAATACTTTGGCCGACGATGTAAACACGTTGCTCGTCAGAGTTGGTTTCCTGCTTAGCGCTTACGGCCACGTTGCGCTCAAGAAGTGGGAAACCATGAATGAGAGGATAATTGTGGTCAGATTCTGAATACGGGTTCGAAACCTTACCCAACCTTACCAACAAATGATACGCACAAACCTATCCTGGTGATATCAAGGTCCTCATAAATGACTTCAACGCGAAGGTTGAATCCGACAACTCGGACCGTGAGCACGTCATGGGAGTCCCATGATGGGACGCCATGGCCTCGGAGTATGGCGAGCTGTTTGCAGAGTTTTGTGACAACAATGACATGGTGATTGATGAAGTGACATGGGTTTCCCGTGATGGTGTCACGGAAATTCAAATCGATCTTATCTGCAGCAGCCAAAATGGAGACGGAGTCTGCTTTTTTTATTTGGAAGGTTCGGGCGCAACATGGGCATAACAGAGTGGGAATCACTTATTTTATGCATTTTTGTGTTTACGTTTTTAACATTTTTCTAATTTTTATTGCCTTAATACTATGTTAGTTTGGAGAGCCGAAGTACTCGCGGCTGTTTGGAGGTAAGGGATAACAAATATTTAAAATTGGAAAGGAGGAATTTGGGGGTATAAACAAAATTGTTTGCTAATTTATACTAAAAATATTGATGGGACAAATTGTCCAGATTTATAACGGAACCAAACAGAAAGGTCTTTATCGGTAAACAACGAAATAAGAGGACAAACGAAAGAAGGACTACGACAGACAAGGGCGAACAATAAAACCAAATGGCGGACAACGAAAACAAGGGACGTTCTACATCAAATTCAGACATCAACACGTTTCAAAAACTAATAAATGAGATTCAGGTATTCCAAATCAAGGCCTGCCAACACTTCTCTAACAGGTTTCTGTTGTTTTCCCCGGACCCGGAGAATTTCATACAGCTCAGATCTGACCTCACGATGCGCATCGCATCCCCATACGACATGCTCAATATCCTGGAAAGCCACGCCGACGCTCATGTAGACGGGACAAAAGAGCGTGGGCGGAATCCCTAGCCGACGAAGGCGAGAAAGGCGCAAACACCAGCAGCATCCGTCTCCTCTACGATGTTCTACGTCACCTTAGCGGGAGTAAAATGAATGCCACGATGCCCGTGAAAGACAAGTCTGGACAGTCCGGTCGACTAGTTCAAACACTGGTTCGAGCACTTTGGAACCCTTTTTCAAGTGTCGATCACGCCATCAGCAAGATCCGCCTAGGGTTCGACGCATTATCCAAGTTAACACCGAAGTTATATCAGTAGTGCAGGGGATAGAAACAGCAATCCGTAGCATGAAATCGAACAGAGTCCCGGGGGTTGATCGTGTAATAGCTGAGATGCTCAAAGCTGATCCCGTAGCATCTGCATAACTGCAGCATCAATTATTCTTCAACATATGGGAAACCGCGACTTTTTCGGCCGATAATTGGCGGGGCATCATGTTACTGTGTATCGTTCTCAAAGTCCTCTGCAAAGTGATCCATAACCGGATACAGGAGAAGATTGATGCAACTCTCTGACGGCAGCGAGCAGGATTCCTTGCTGGACGATCCTGTGTGGACAATATTGTCACGCTTCGTATCATCTTGGAGCAAATCAACAAATTCCAAGAGTCTCTCCACCAGGTGTTCACTGATAACGAAACAGCTTTCGACCGTCTCTATCATGAAAACATGTGAGGAGCCCTCAGGCGCTAGGGTGTCCCTGAGCTTCGGACTCATTGAAGCACAGTACAGGGCGTTTTCGTGCAGATTACTGCACAACGGTGTCTTGTCCGATCCCAGTCGGGTCGTTGCAGGAGTGAGGCAAGGTTGTATCCCTATCACCGCTAGTGCTCCTCATCGTATCGACGAGATTCTGAGGTGCGATTGACCGTGAACCAAATCGTGGATTGCTGTGGCAGCCCATTACCATGGAGCACCTAAATGACTTCGAACTGTCTGATGACGTTGCTCTCCTAGCTCAACGGCGCTCTGATATGCAGAGCAAGCTCGATGATCTTGCCAATCGCTCCTTAGCGGCAGGTCTTACCATCAACGCAACGTCAACAAGGCCAAATCGTTGGATGTATACACGGTCAACCCTTCCAGTTTTACGATAGCTGGGCAAACAGTGGAGAATGTTGAAAGCTTCCAATATCTTGGTAGCCAAATGGCGGCCGATGGGTGCACGGATCAAGAAGGCGAGAGCTCCTTTGGCGAATTTAAGAAACGTATGGAAAAACAACCACATTAGTTGACGCACCAAAATCCGAATTTTCAACTTGAACGTGAAATCTGTGCAGCAGTACGCCAGTGAAACCTGGTGTGTATCAGCGGAGAATAATTCGTGCTTGGTGGCCTCACAATTGGATCTCCAACGTAGAGCTCCATCTTCGTTGTCATCAAAAGTCGATAGCGAGAGAAATTCGGGAGCGAAAGTGGAGGTGGGTTGGCCACACTCTACTCAAGGGCGGAAACGAAACCTGCAAGCGTTAGACTGCAACCCAGCAGGACATCGCAGCAGAGGCAGACCCAGAGGCTCATGGCGACGCAGACTCAACAACGAAATCAAGCATGTCGACAGAAATTTGACAAGGCCACAGGTCAAGGCGATGCACAGTGATGCGGCTCCATACAAAAGGTGGCAAAAAGTCTTAACATGCATGATATTCGTTCAAAGCTTATAAAAACTTTATTATTTATTAGAATAAGTTAACTAGAAGTCATGTTGACATCCTATGGGCCACATTGGCCACTTTCAGGACCGTTCCGGAATCCTGGTTCCCCTCGGGAAGTGGACAATTTGGGAATGTTTTTTACCCTCCAACGTCCAATACGGAACCAATGGAGATAACAGATTTTTTTGAGTGAGAAGCGAATAGTACAATAGAAATGTTCATTTCGCCGAACCGGTTCATTTTATCGATTCATTTTTGAACCGGTAAAAAATATTTCATAATTCCGATTAGAAATCGTTAATTTTTTATAATTTATTTTCATGAGAATTTAAACATGAATAAAATGTATTATTTTGCGAACCGGTTTGCTCAACCGGTTCACTTTTGAACCGGTAAAATCAAGCATTTCGTCCAACTGGTATTATGCTGATATTCTATACATTATGATGATAAACAAGTGGAGAATACATTATTTGTTGGACCGTTTTGTCTAACCAATCTATTTTTGAACCGGTTAAATAATTACAGTATATCTCTTGAGGAAAGTTGTTTTATAATTACTTCTTATGGCTAACCTTCCACAAAAAAATAAAATAAGTGAATTGGATAACCGGTTCATTTTCGAACCGGTAAAATCAAGAAATTCATCCCACTAGTAAATGGATACCCATTCGACAAAAAAATGATAATTTTGAGAGCCGGTTAATCAAAAACAATAATTTATGAACCGGTTAATTAATTTTGCTGTCCAGCTTGATAATTGTTAATTTATTTTTATGAACGATTAAACATAGGATCAAAATAAGTGATAAGGAAAGCCGGTTCACTAATCCGATAAACTTTTGAAAAGAATAAAAAAGTTCCGTCTGTGCAATGTCAGTGTAAAAAAACATTATTATTTTTAAAGATTGACAGATCAACGAAACTAAATGATTTTGCAAACTGGCTAAAACCAACTTAGTTATGAAACGTTTAAAATAAATTATTGTTCAGTTTGAGAAACGTTAAAGTTCTCCTAAATGATCAGAAGATTCGTTTGACCGTTACACTTTTGAACCAACTAAAACCATTTCGTACCAGTACTTATTTATGTATTTATTTATATTTTCCATAAATTTCTAATATTCATGAACACAAAAAAAAAGTTGAATCAATACTAAAAAAAATATTGTAAAGAAATATTTTTCGAACAGCTACCGGTAAAATAAGCCAGAGCATAGAGTTATTGGTTAATGCTTGTGGAAGTGGCGAAAATTAGGATCTATCTGAATTAGGCAAAATATCCAATAGAAAAACAAAAGCATGTAATTACTCATTTATGACAAAAAAAAGTTTACCAGAAGTGTGTAATGCAAACAATTACAAAACCTGATATATTTAAAATGGGTTAATAAGTTCAAGTATTTTGTTTATTTTTTTTTTTTCATTTTAGATACATGGGTATCGATAAAAACAACATCCTTCTATTTATTGGCGTAACGTCCCAGCTTCAACAAAGCTGCTCATCAGCTTCAATTAAAGTTCTTTAAAGACTTCCGTAGTTATTTACTGAAAATTGTATATGCCAATTTACCTTTTTTTGGCGTTTGACACATTCCACGCGTTACGTTTTGCGCGAATATCAACCTTTTGCTTGTTGATAAATTCATGCCAACCAACTTATCAAAAGATCAGATTTGAATATTAGGGTCATTTCATGCTTTCTAATTAAAATTGGTCCATTTTACTTCGAGAAAATCAAGTAACAGGGCCAAAAGGGACACCATTGCAATTGAAATTTTAAATACGAAAATATTCTGGAAAGGTCATAAATCGAACACAGACATCATCAACGTACTCTTGCTGAATACCTGCGCGCATAATAGCTATTTATGTCTTGTCTTAAAATACTTTTCACATATAAAAATCTTAACATTCTACAGCAAGCATCGGCTCTGTTATGCGCTATGGTAGCTGAGCCGATACAAATTAATAGAAACTTCTTCAATGTAGAATTTGAGAAAATGTTGGAAATAATTTAGATATAAAGATGTTTTCCCATTGACCTCTCGTCTATGTATGAGTTGCTTGCATGGCTCCGTAAAGCTTCATGCCGTCTGAGCTTTGAAAATAAAAAGATGAATGATAAAAGATAAGAAATGGAAGCAATACAATCGTAACAATTTGAAGATATAAATGTATCTCCTTTTTTTTCGCAAAATAAGTAAAGCAATACGCTAACTATAAGCAGGAGGTCAAATGTCATTCAACATAAGGGCTTTCTAGTTGTTTCTTTGCCGAAAAACATATGTTGCGCAAGTTTGCACACAATAACCCCTAGGTTTTCTGAAAGCTGACAAAAAAAATCTTCAAAATGAATATAGCGTCAAATGTGTACAAATGTGTGCTCATATTTGAAAACTTAGAGGAAGTTTGTTTTTGTTTTTCCATACATTTTATATGGAAGCTTAAATTTCAAGTATGATTTTACACCCTGGAAAAAAAAATCAATTTTCGTTCAATCAGCACCAAATTTTGAAAGTAGACTATTCAAATGTCGAGAAAAAATGCAAAAATACATTTGAACCAAAATACGTAAGTTGATTTTTCGACTTTTTTCCGCCCTCGCATCACTGTGCGATGGCTGGCAATCGCCCAGGATGGAAATCTTTCAATTCGGTCCTCTACACAACCGTGGGTGCCCAGGACTGAAAGTAGTGTGACCATGGAGCACCTAAATGACTTCAAACTGGCTGATTAAATTACTCCCCAAACTCAACGGCGCTCTTATATGCAGAGTAAGCTCGATGATCTTACCGATCGCTCCTTGGCGGCAGGTCTTATCATCAACGTCAACAAGATCAAATCGTTGGATGTAAACATGGTCAACACTTCCAGCTTTACGCTAGCTGGGCAAGCAGAGGAGAATGTTGAAAGCTTCCAATATCTTGGTAGAAAAATGGCGGCCGATGGCGGCACCAGGATCGACATAGGTGCACGGATCAAGGAAGCGAGGGCTACTTTTGCGAGATTGAGAGATGTATGCACGCTAACGCCGCTCAGCACTAAAGTGCATAATTTCCAGACTACACCAAAAATGTGTAACCTTTGTACATTCACAAAATCAGTTCCTGTGTCCGCAAAATCGTTAAATTCGCAAAAAAAAAAATTGTACAGCAATCTAGCTAGGTTTACTATTGACCTTGGAAAGCAAAAAATATCGACATTTCGCGTCTAGACGAGTGTACGAGCTGTTTTTGAGAATGTGTAATTGTTACACATTTTTGTGTGGTCTGGAAATTATGCACTTATGAGTAGGGCTTACACATTCTAGATGATGAGTGGTTTTAGCGTGTGGTCGATTAATCAACGTACCAAGATCCAAAAATTTAACTCAAACGTGAAATCTATGCTGCTGCACGCCAGTGAAACGTGGCGTGTATCAGTGGAGAACACTCAACGCCTGCAGGTATTCATCAATAAATGCCTGCGGTACATGCGGTTGCCTCACAATTGGATCTCCATCGTTGATGTCATCAAAGGCAGATAGCGACAGAAATTCTGGAGCGGAAGTGGAGGTGGGTCGGCCACACTCTACGAAGAAATGGAAACGAAATCTGCAAGCAAGCGTTAGATTGAAAACCCAGTAGGACATCGTAGCAAAGGCAGGCCCAGGGGCTCATGGCGGTAGGAAGTAATATAAGTCGAGAGCGACTTCAACTACTTTTTAGACATGGTTGTAGGCATTTTGTTTATATTTATAAATTCAAATAAGGTTTATTTTGAGTAATTTAATACATACTAGGATATTTTTCAAATTTGCTGCAACTCTGGGCTACAGGATTCGAGCCCAGTACTTAGATTTGACGAGTGTTTTTGTTTTTAAATAATGATTTGTCGGGCATTGTTAGCTAGGTACTGAGATAATGATTGAAGTTGTTGAAATGTTTTTGTAAATTGGAAAACTAAATACATAGAAGTTTTAATAAATCATGCTTAGAAAATCACAATAAAAGTGGCTGGTACAATCCAAATCTTAAACTTGGATCCCCTTGGTCATCTGGATAAATGTTTGTTTGAGTGTGTCGAATGGAATAATAAAAACTCCAGTACTGAGTTATGTCCAACGATTCATCAATAGAAAAAAAAATAGCTTTATCCGCTATTACATGCATGAAGTGAGTAACTTTTAAGCCGAACTGGTACCTTATCACTTCCGTCGCACAGTTTACATAGAAATTTATTATCAATCGGTCTGTTCTCACCGTAGTTCTGACTCATATTGGAACGTCGTCGTCACCACGTTTGCGCTTACACGCGATGTTGTAACCATGTATCGCGGCGACTAGGTTCCATCGGATTTGGTTGGATACATTACCTGGAACGAGTTGACACTCCAACGTGTGAACGAAATGCTCGAAGCGTGAAGCATGGAGCATAAGTACAAGTCAACTAATTAAGTACGTTTGCACTTGTGTGTAAATTACCCCACTTCGATAGTTATTGTTTTGTGTGTCCAGAAACATTCAACCGACACCGCATTCGCGTCCAAATCGATTATCGCCTGTTCTACGATCCCACTTCACAAATAGAAAACTGAGGTGTTGTCCATACTCAACACTACTCGTAATCTGATTTCACCAAAGATCATCTCAAATAACTTCTCTCCAAATCGCTTTTCCCCTTTTGAACAAATTATTGCAGTATTTGATCAGAGCTTGCTTTCTCCCCCAAAACGTCTACGTAGTCTATGGACATGCCCTACCACTCGCTCCGGAAAGAAGACGACCAGGCCAGCAGTGTATGCTGAGTAAACATTGCGTATTCGATTCCAATCGGGTGTGTCCATCCATAGGCGTGTGCAGGTTTCAATAGGTATCTAAAAGAATTAAGTTAATGATGCTTTTCATGCCTTAGAACTTATAGGCAAATGCTCTGGTGACTTGCGTAGTGACCGTTAATAAAATACATTTTGTTTGGCGTAACCATAATATTTATCCTCGGACACCAAAGGGTAATCCGAGCCATCGATATATTCAGTTTTCCTTGTCGTCTAAACACGCTTAGCAAATACAGCCAAACGCATCCGCACACGACAGCTCACCCCAGTTTGTTTATCTCTACAACACCCGGCCCAGAGAGCACTTGCACACAGTCAGTGTAGTATAGGTACCCAACCTAAAGATAAGATAAATGGCCCGAAAATAAAACTACACCCGGTCGATGCGCGCATTCCGGCAACGGTTCGAACGGTTTGTCCAGTCTGGTCGGCTTGTTAGTCGAGTGAAAATTCGCGCCCGAAAAACGTGGTTATTCAATTGTTCTGCGACGAAACCTTCGGTGAATTTCAATTAGATCTCCTCAGCGCAGTTGTCGCGGATTACAACGATGAAGAGCCTCTTGGTGGTGATTGCCCTCGCCGGCGTGGTGGCATCCGTAAGCGCAAGTAAGTGTAAAATGGGTTAATTTTTGCAGCTCCGGCACAGCCACAGCTTTCGGGGCAGACCGATCTGAACCAACACAGAAGGTTCGGTACGGGCCAAGAGTTACAAAGTGATTAATCAAGACGATTGTTTGAGGGGCAATTCAGCACGCGGTTGGCAAAGGCGTCCTAAAGCGACCAATTCGTGAGACATTTTGACTGTATAAATTAAGCGATATAATTGTCACATTGTATAACGTGGAGTGCATAAAACATAGAGCAGCCGCCTAATTTTTGCAATAGGTGTCAAACTTAGCAAAATATTAGCAAAGGTTTGTTATCTAAACAAATCCCACTGTGCTATCATTATCGTATTATATTAAAGTTACCGTCAGTATTGACTCACTGTTCAAATTTAGAATAAAGGCCACGAGATAACGATATGCTGAAAATCCTCTACATAATATGATAATGACATATGACGGCTTCGGCAGTTGCTTAACCTAGTATCGTCAGGAGGATAAATGGACCCAGGAGGAATTACATACTACACCCAGAATTAGTAGTGGTTATGTGTAATGGTAGCCGTTATCTTTCGGAAGAATTTTCAAAACATTTAAGATTTGTGTCGTTACATCATACACATTTAAAGGGCTCTATTCCTACCATACAACAGTCAAAGTCTACGCTCCATACAAATTTCAATTTTTTTGTATGGACAAAAGTCTACGAGGGGGGAGGGGGGGGTCTGAGATGGCCAAATTTTGGTCTACGTGGTTTATGAACATCCCCCATATAATCTGCCAAACGTTTTCCACTAATAAAAGTGCATTAATTGAACAAAAACCGTACGATAGATGTTTCCTCGGATTTACGGAAATTCCATATTGGTGACACCCAGTGCTGAAAAATTCATTTCGTCATATCACTGACACCACCCCTCAACTACTTGAAGAGCGCATTGCATCAGGTCGAAAAGGGTGCTGATGCACATCCCAAGCAATCAAAAGTTCGGATTCCACTTGAAGAACGAACTCAGAAGATTAAGTTTGGTTCAATTCCGGTTTCATTGAACTTAAATATCCAAAAAGTTACTTACGTATTATGAACTTGGAATTGCATGTACAAGCTTTAGACATCTCTTCAAAACGACATTAAAGTCGAAAAAAAGGTTCAGAAAGAACTTACGTTGAACTTTAAAACAGAGTTCAATCAAATATTAACCGAACGCGTCGTGTTGAACTTTTGCGTGCCTCTAAAACTCAAATATATCTTGTACCGACTTTTCGAACCCTCTAAGCAGAATACCCTCTTCGAATGAGTGTAATCAGTTTCGTACCTTTTAATTCCGCCCTAATTGCTTATCCTTTGACAGATACGCGTGTTTCGACTACCACTTTTAATCTTCCTCAGTGTCAGTTATCCACTCAAGTGGATCCACAATCATATCTCAAAAACAAAACAACATGCATTTCTGATTTTTTGATATGTTACGCCAAATTTCCTGAATTTTCTGATAAAAATATAAAACCAGGGTACCTCTTTGGTCCCGAGACCATGAAAACGTGAAAAAACTAATATATTTGCATATTTTATAGTACTCTTTACATTTTAGCCCCTTTAACGTATTTTTCCTGAAAACTACAATTCAATGGCTTTCAAACAAAAAAAAAGAAAATAAGTTGAGAACTGTTAGTGCTATCGTAGTTACCCACATCGACGTTTTCGGAAAAACATGATTTGGAGATAATCGCGTTTAAAGTTTCAGATATACACACTACGACCTCAACATATACATATAATTCCTTAAATGCAGTTGTCATAAGCAATTAGGGCGGAATTAAAAGGTACGAAACTGATTACACTCATTCGAAGACTCAAATATAGTTCATTTAGACCAGTGATTACCAAACTGCGGCCCGCGGGCCGCATGCGGCCCTCGACAAGGTTTCGTGCGGCCCGCGAGCTGATTTTGAAATGTATAAGAAAGTGGCCCATGCAAAGATTCCATAATGAAAATCATAATATTTTAAAACTTTTATGATAATGAATATTAACTCCTGAAATTTTGCCAATATCATGGAGAGTTTTTCAAAAGAAGTAAGATTTTTTAAAGCTTCACAAATTGTAAAATACTACTTTTTCTAATTTTGTTCCGAAAATATGGTACCGTTATTAACAACAGTTCCGATTAATAACGGTTTGTTTTCTGCAATGAATTTTGGACTTGAGGGGAATTTGTCAATAATAATTTATTTAACCTTTGAGCAGTCGTGTCTTTGACTACCTGCAATGATGACACGCTCACGCTGTGTACCGTAAGCGTGCATTTTTCATGGTGCGTGTAGTCATTCCATTCCCCTAGCAATGCTTCTGGCAATTCCTTTAAATATATCTATTCTAAATCGGCTACAAATACTCGGATGCATTGCTCAGAAAATAATGTCTGCAGATTTTTCTTCATTGGCTTTCTAAGAAATGACACAAGAAAAACTTTTAAAAAATCATCCAGAATTTCCAGTATCTCCAGGCAGTTTTTCGGATTTTTTTCCGAGAGCCCTGAAATGAAATCCCTACAAATCATTCTGACAATTTCTCAAAATCCACGAGATGTCTCACAAAACCTCACAGTTCCAAGATTTTTTTTAAAGAGGGTTCGATATACTTTTCAGGAAATCCTTAAGCTGCAGTGAGAAACTCCATTCATAAATTTGTCACAACTGGATCCAAGGGTTTTACAAGAAATTTGTCAGTGTTCGTGTCTAGAACTTCCACAATTCTGCACTAATAATCTGCGCTATAAGGACGCTGTTAGTTTATCCACAATATTCTTAAGGTGGTCCATGTTGTTCTAGCCAGCGTGAATATTGCTTATTTTTTGTAAAACTAGTAACTAGTCTAAAATAATGGTGTTGTTCTTTACTGTGCATGTATCGCTCCTGTAAGGGGTGAGTATGGCAGCATAATCGATCGCGTTCGCTAATGTCTCGAGTGAAAATCAAAACAATAGATGCGCGGGTGTTTAGTGTTCAGTATTGTGTTGTTCTTTGCTGTGTATTGTGTTGTTCTTTACAGAGAAGAACATTAATCAAGACAATTAGATGATCGGCATTGAACCACAAAAACCCCACAACAATTGGTTAGATCTTTCCAATATTTTTTATTTATAAATAATTCTACTTCATAACTGCATATAAGTTGAAAATTCGCTATTTTCAACATCCTTTCATCTATTGGAAGATGCTTCAGTTCTGGGCTCTTTCTAAGTTGATGAAGGGATTTATAAATGCTTGCAAGGACTTGGCCAGGTGTGTGGAGCTGAGTGAATCTATGACATTGTAGATAGTAGCGACATCAGCAATGTCAATGGAATACAAAAAATAAATATTATTGTCTTGAATTTCAGAATTTCAGTGAAATAAAATCTCCTAGTAACACCAGGTTGTTTAGTTCTTTGCTCTTGTTCAATATTTTCAAAAAATCAAACAAATGGATTGTGTGTTGAATCTTGAAAATAGTTGAAATTATATCTTGAATGACCTGCGGCCCATTGTCTCTTTTCAAAATTCAATTTTGGCCCGCATAGACAGTTAGGCTGAGGATCACTGATTTAGACATATTCCAACAACTTGAAATGTTCCGTTCCGAACTTGTTTTGAACTTACTACTCAAAGTTCGGATAAATATTAACCGTATCAAAAGTGAACTCTACTTGAACTTCGGCGACAGCGGAGCTGGGTAGAAATTCTCATTCAATTAAATCACTCGGAAATCGAGCGAGCGCAGCAGCCACAGCTAGTGTCAATTTCACAAGTTTACTTTATTTCAACGTATTTACTTGTAATCAACGCAAAGCATCCGTATTGAGTCTGTGTGGCTTAAAGGCTGCCCCCGCAGCGGACAACTGTTCTGCCCAGGATTCCGCCGGAGTTTTTTGGGCTGCGGATAAAAGTCTTCCAGCTTTGCTGGCTGGATGTTTTCAACCCCGTCTCACTTATCGCACCAGCGTGACGGTAATCGACGGCTTCAAAAAGTTTTGTCTCGCAGCGTATTTTAAGGTGAATATAAAACGAAGCCACACTTCGAATTTTCAAATGCACAAATCTGAAGAACCGATGGTTGGTTTGCGGTGAAAAATTGATCGATTGGTAACCACCAGCGGGTCACCAATCGATCAACTTTTCAGCGCAGTCCGTCTCTTGGTTCCTCAGATTTGTGCTCTTGAAAATTTGAGGTGTGGCTTCGTTATATATTTCCCTTAAGTTCAGAGAAAGTTCACACTTGTACCTGATTGAGCTATACTAAATGATATCAGCACATTGAGTATAATCCCACAGTTAGGCGCCGGCTTTCAACGAGGAGAACCCGAGTTCAATTCTCAGTATGTAAAAAAAACAACAATAATTATTTCACGGTATAAGTGAGCTTGGATTACACATGTACTAACGTTTCTTAATAATACAATGAATTGTTAGAGCCTCGTAGCCGTGCGGTCAGGGTCACCAAGCTTCCAATCGCACCATGTTATGGGGTGAGGGTTCGATTCCCGCTCCGGGCGGTGAAACTTTCCTTGAGAATAGTTTCTTCTCCGTATCCACTGGTGCATGCTCCGTGTGTCCCTTGTGTAGTGTTTGAGTTTCATTCAGTCTGTGCAGCCTCTGGCTGAAGACGGTGTCCGCGTCTTTTTTAATTACTTTTGGGGGCGTAGCGCTTTTTTTTCATTTTTCGAAGCTAATTTTTAAGCTGAATAGCGTTCCTTTCAGCGACACAAGTGTACTTTTTGTAAACTCAAGTTCGGTCAATTACTTAAAAAGTGAGCTGTATAAAATGCTATTCATCTTCCTTCGAATAGCTGATTAAGCCCAAACATGCTATTTAATCCTAACTTTTGGTTGCTTGGAATACCAGCTAACAATGTTAGATAGTCGTCGGCAAAACCATAAGTAGCAAACCCGTTATTATTGAGCTGCCTCATTAGCGTATCTGCTACGAGAATCCATAAAAGTGGTGATAGAGCTTCCCCTTGGGGGCATCCACAAACACTCAATGTCGAGAAGAGATGTCGGTTCTTGAGCATTTGGTAAATCCAATAGGAAATCATTGGAGATATACCATGACTCCGTGTGGCTTCCAATATGGCATCGAAAGGCACGTTGTGTCAAAAACACACTTGATATCTAAGAAAAACACGCAAACAAGCTTGGTTCACATAAAAAGGCATGTTAGTCAGATGCACATCACGGATGTGATGATCCACAATGCGATCTAAGAAAGAGGTTAAACCGATACGTCTGAAACTATTTGCTTCTTCATACGACGTGTCGTAAGTGTGTCGACACTTTCGGAATAAACTTTACAGTAATATTCTGCCGGGATATATCCCATCTGACGATTTGGAAGGAGCAAAGCTATTTAGTGCCCACTCAGTCGATTCTATAGTTATAATACTCCAAGCCGAAGCTAAATAATTATAACTACAAGAAAAAAAAAACTTCAGCTTCATCCGAAGATGTAATATCCACACATCCGGGGATGTGTGTACTGAATAAACATTCCAAATTTCGTCGTCAGAGGAAGTGAAGTCGCCATTTGGCAAACAAAGTTCGTTCACTCTGAAATCCTTAGATTTTGAAAGGATGTTGTTGAACCGACTGGATTCACTCAAACTGGAAGCATTTGTACAAAGGTTTTTCCAGCCGGATGGTTCAGCAGACCGGATAGGTTTCCTGTAGGCCTTGAGAGCCCACCTGAAAGCTCCTTAACCAGCAGAACGTCGTCTGTTTCAACTCCTTCTACATTGTTACCTGAACTCCGCCAGATCAGAGTGCCAGCAAAGGGTTCCTCTTGTGGTCTTTACATACCGTAGAGGGCCAGCTTCTCCAATAACTTTCCATGATGAAGGTCGTTGTAGTATCAACGGCGTCATCTAAATCACTTGGAGTGTCAATGAATAGCGAGTATCCATGAAATTTGGCCGCAACCAAATCAGTGAAGAGATTCCAGTTGGTTGACCGGAGATTCCTGAAACGCAAAGTTTACGAAGTAACATCCACATGTTCAAGATGTAGCAGGTTGGACGGTTGCCTATGTTAAGTAATCCAAGATCTGTACTACTTAAGAATTCCATTAAACTGGAGCGTCTCAAGTTAATGTCTGAGTTGCCCCAGATGATATGGTGAGCAATAGCTCCATTGCTCCAGTTAGCACAGTAAGGGCAAAATACTGTGGCTCCCTGGTGCTCCACAGGCGCCGTTAGCAATTATGTTTTTATTAGAACTCCTTGGCTATTCACTCCTTGGCACGGTAAGCATACAGCCGCATCACACCATGAATTTGGGGTCACCTGTTTAGTGAACTCTTACCACCGTAACAGGCAGTCCGTACCCAAGTAACCAAAAATTCAGATAAGAGGCAGCTTCATTTTTAAGTAATTTTGGAACTTGTAAGTTCACATAAGCAAGCTAGATATCCTTCGAAACTGATTTGACAGAACTTTAACAGAACTCATGCAGAAACAAAAATGTATCTTTCAGAATCACAACCTTGTTGTGGGTGTGTGATCCATGTCTGAAATAATTGTAATACGCAGAGGAAAAACGAACTGTTCTATTGAACGTTACACAATGGAATGAACAAATTTATTTTCTCAACTGTTTATCTAACTAACAAGTGCATAGCGACGCGGTTACCAGCCTACTTACAACACTCCTCCCTAATCCGCGACGCCTATGAGCTTACAGAACTTCTTTTGCTTCAATACTGCAATCGGTTTTGTAAAGCCATCCGCAGGTTGCTCGTTGGTTGGAATATAGCCAAGTTTGACTTCACCTTGTCGTAAACTGTCATGCACGAAATGGTAACGAATGCTGATATGCTTTGTGCGAGGATTGTATGCTTCATTACCAGCGATGGAGATTGCGGACTGGTTATCGCAGAAAATGGTAATAGGTCCTTCTTCGAAAATTTGAGTACGCAATTTGTTCCACCACATGCCTTCCTGGATAGCGCGAAATAGTGCCATATATTCCGCTTCACAAGAGGATAAAGCCACCGTTGGTTGTTTCTTGACACACCAAGAGATTGCTCCGCCTTGCATCGTGAAAACATACCCGGTTGTAGACTTGCGATTGTCCGGATCTCCTCCCCAATCTGCATCGCTATATCCAATGATATCAGGGGATCCTTGCTTCGAATACTCCAGTTTCTTCTCCGCTGTTCCCTTCAGATATCGTATTATTCTTTTCACGGCTTCCCAGTGTTGCCTTCCGGGGTTCGAAGAATATTGGCTTACAACGTTAACAGCATACGAGATATCCGGACGAGTCACTTGTGCTACGAATGATAGACATCCAACCGCTTCTTTGAAAGGTACACGATCCATTTCCTCCTTTTCGGTCTGGTTTTTGGGTGCCATCGATTTATCCAATTTAACGCTTGGTTCGGTAGGTGTAGTAACTGGGTGGGAATCGGCCATGCCAAACCTCTCGATTATTTCTTCAACGTATCTCTGTTGATCCAGCCAAAGCTTGCCTTCCGCACGATTCCTCGAAATCCGTATTCCTAGACAACACTTTGCTTCTCCCAAGTCTTTCATTTTGAATCTTGTGCATAAATGTCTCTTCAACTGCTTCTTCAAATTCCGATCATTGGTAAATATCAGGAAATCATCCACGTATATGGTAACAAACATCATCTGGTCACCACGAATCATCCAGTATAAACACGGATCAACGCTTGAACGGTTAAGGCCGAATTCTTTCAGGACGACATCAAGCTGCATGTTCCACACACGACTTGATTGTTTGAGACCATAAAGCGCTTTCTTGAGTTTGCAGACTTTGCCGGTCACTGCAGGAAATCCTTCCGGCTGCATCATGAAAATGTCCTCGTCATTCAGCTCACCCTGGAGAAATGCTGTCACCGCATCCATTTGATCAACGTCCAGGTCATGTTTCACTGCCATTGCCATCAAGAAACGCACCGTCGCATACCTTACTACTGGAGAGTATACCTCGTCGTAGTCCATCCCTGGGCGTTGAGAACATCCCTTCACCACAAGTCGCGCTTTATACCGTTGAATGCTTCCGTCGGGACCACGCTTCGTCTTAAACACCCATTTGTTTTTGGTCGCCTTCCGTCCTTCTGGGAGATTGTCCAAGACCCACGTTTGATTCTCGTACAAGGATTTCATCTCGTCCTTCATAGCCTCGATCCAGCGCTTTCGGTCCGGCCGACGCAGGACTTCCTCGTAACTCGTTGGATCATCAGTTGGATTCGCATCGTTCGTTGGCATCTGAGAGGAAACGGTTCCGCCAGTAAATGAACCATAAGAAATAAAATCGTTATACTTGCCTGGACATCGGCGCTCCCGACCGCTGCGCCTTAACCCTTGCTGCATTTCATCAGCTGGTCTACTTGTTTGCGGTGGGAGCGCAACTTCATCGCAAGCGTCTTCAAAATCTTCGCTTCCCAAGCTATCTTTGGCCCGTTCGCAGCTTTGTTCCACAGTTTCTATCGCAGGAACAACAACGTCTTCGAAATACAATTCCATGAATTCTACGGGCTTGACGGATTCGGTACGGCTCGCTTCCGACACTTGAACGCCTTCAGTCAACATTGCTACATCTCGGCTGATTTCGAAACTGTCGCTGGCTGGGTCATACACTCTGTAGCCTTTAGTGTCTTCACAATATCCAACAAAAATGGCTCTCCTGGATTTGGGATCCAATTTCCGCCGTTTGACTTTGGGAACGTGAACCATCACACTTGATCCGAAAATCTTCAAGTGCTTCAGGTTCGGTTTTGCACCAGACCAGGCTTCTTCAGGTGTCTTGTTTTCCAACGCTCGTGACGGACTTCGATTCACCAAATACGCTGCAGTCGATATTGCTTCTGCCCAAAACTCTTTGCCTAGTTTAGCGTCGTTTAACAAACATCTAGCCTTCTCTACCAGAGTACGATTCATTCTCTCAGCAACGCCGTTCTGCTGCGGCGTGTATGGACATGTTGTTTGGTGACGAATACCCTCGGCTTGAAACAGTTGGCGAAACTCTCCATTCACATATTCCGTGCCATTATCCGATCGTACAATTTTGATCTGCTTACCGGTTTGCTTCTCAGCCGGTTTGCTTCTCAGCGGTTTGCTTCTCAGCCAGGCTTTAAAAATCTTAAATGCTTCAAACGCCTGATTTTTATTCTGGAGAAAGGAAACATTCACCTTCCGGCTGGCATCGTCCACAAACGTCATAAAATAGCGGCTGCCTCCTTTCGACGGAACTTCGATTGGACCACATAAGTCTGAATGCACCAACTGCAGTAGCTCCTCGGTCCTCGATTCACTGCTTGGAAACGGTTGTCGCACTTGCTTACCTTCCAGACAGGATACACAGCTGGCTAAAGCTTCATTCTCGAAATCGATACCACAAGCAATTTGTTTCAGCTTCTTCAGACTTGCTTCGTTGAGATGTCCAAGGCGTCTGTGCCACAGTTCAATACCGCTCGTGAGGAAAGCTTGTTCTTGACGGTTCACTCGGTACAGCCCACCATCTTCAACACCAGTGATAATCAGTTCTCCATCTTCGTCCCATACTTCACATTTGTCCGCCGTAAAAATCATCTTGTGACCACGTTTGCAAATCGTACTTACGGATAGTAAATTAGTAGCCAAATCCGGTATCTTGAGCACGCTTCCGACATTCACACAACCTTCACTGCCATCCAGGGATACAGAACCTTTCGCAATTGCCTTCATACTGCTGTTGTTAGCTGTCCCGACATCATGGTTCATCGCCTCTTCATCGATAAATCTTTGTTCCGCTCTCGCCATATGACAGGTCGCGCCGGAGTCAAAATACCACTCGTTCGTCTTCACGTTTCCAATCGCAAAAATACTGCAAAGCCCCTTGGACTTGCTCGGCTTCATCGTAGATTTCTTTTCTGGACATTTCGCAGCAAAGTGACCTGGCTTCTGACAATTGAAACAAATTCTTGAGTCCGTCCTGTCCTTCGACTTCGATGAGCTGGATTTCTTCACATTCCCTTTGCTGTACAAAGCTCCTTCGGTATTGCTACTTACCGGACCACGTTCCAGCTTCACATCTTGCAATATTTTAGCTTTTACAGCGTCCGCCGTCAATGCCGCTCCTGATGCTTCAAGCCCCATAATCATCGGCTCATATTGATCGGGAAGTCCCATCAAGAGGATTGCAGCTAGCCAGGAATCGTCCACCTTAAATCCGATTGACGCCAGCTTATGGCTCGTGCTCATGAGTTCGTCGACGTAAGCTTCTACACTTGCACAGTTTACCAGACGCACCGACGTGAATTTCCGCAGTAATCCAATCTTCCTGGTTAATCCGCTATCTTGAAAGGCCGCCTCCAGCTTCTTCCAAGCTTCCTTCGCGTTGACTGCGTCCTGTACTAAGCTGTAGTTATAGCTTTCAAGGCTCAAACAAATTGTTGCCAGTGCACGTTGCTTGATGTCCTCGCTCAATCCTTCGTCATTGCTTACGGCATTCCAGCTTCCTTCCCGGATTAGAATCATCCGCATAGCAAAGGCCCAAGTTGAATAGTTGTCTCTTCCGCGCAGCTTTTCTATGGCAGGCAGCGCCACGGATCCTCCGTTGACTCGAACACTTCCTGTGACAGCCGAACTTCCGTGTCCTGAACCATCTCCAAACTGGCCGGAACGAGAACTTCCTGAATTCGCCATTCTTCACAAAAACGATACTTCCGCTATTCAACTTTATTCCGATTTGGGTTCTGGGCCCATAACCAATTGTAATACGCAGAGGAAAAACGAACTGTTCTATTGAACGTTACACAATGGAATGAACAAATTTATTTTCTCAACTGTTTATCTAACTAACAAGTGCATAGCGACGCGGTTACCAGCCTACTTACAACAGAAATTGCTTCTGATAATTATTTTCCGCACATGTCGCTGTATGTAGATTTGAACTGGATCCTCCTGCGTGATAGCCTGCTGATTTATCGCTGCGTTGCTGAAAACACTTGACAAAGTCAAACTAACTTCACTACGGATAAGGAGAGTTCGACTGTTACGATCTATAGAGCTACTAATTTCGGCACTGCAGTCTTAGATAATTGAAACGATAGTTTTAGATTTCTCCCAACGTTTCGACTCGTATTAGAGTCTTCTTCGGCGAAATTAGTAACTCTAAAGCTTCACTACTGTTCAGCAGCTTGAAAGCTGCTTAGGAGGCTAACAAGACTCATGGTTAGCCTCTTAAGCAGCCAGAATGTTCCATTCGGAACATTCATCTGAACTTCATGGGTAGTGTTATTCTTAGCCAATGAATTAACTACATCGGCTGTTTTCCTACTCTCCGCATCGACCAATGTGGCGCTAGCTCCTATGCGCGAAAAATCGCTAAGAGTAAATCCCAAAAATATTGTATGGCGAATAGCATCTAAAGGCAAATTTATCGAAGTGGAATACATGTGGGATTGTAGACATCTCTATCTACATGTGTGCTCTCTCAATCGCAGACGACCGCCCGACTACGACCCCATCGCATAGGAGGAGAACAGTATTAATCGGTGAGAGCTATCGTGCGGTTGTTTTTCTATTCGAAGAATATACGTCTTAAACTGTATTGCCGTGTTTCAATTATCGCGATATCCGAGGTTTTCAGCCAGAACGCGTATCCCTTTTTTTCCAGGTTGGAAAAGTGTAGTGAGTTAGCCAAAGTTGCTACATACATTATTCGAAAAAATATTTGGTAGTGGTTGTGCACAATGGTGACTACTATTAAGTCTACCAAATATTTTTTCAGAAAAAGCTTTCTATTTCAAGTAATTCAAGATTAGATGCTTTTCATCATACAAAATAAAATGGATTTACTCCTGCTGATCAACTGTGGGTGTGCGCCAAGCGGGTAGTCCATTGAGACAACCGCTACCGAAACTACACAGTGGCCTGGGACACGGTTTATGCGGGAAAATATAAAAAAATGCAAAAACACTAGCTCCTGTATACTTTTTAAGTTCTCTTTTGGTTCCATATCAACTGTGCAAAATTTCAGATCGATCGAGATAACTATATTTTGGCGCCCGCCATTCTTAAATAGTTTTTCATATCATTTACTATGGGGAAAAAATATTTCCTCAAAGAAAAATCACTAAGGGTTACCCCTTGATCACTAAAAATAAGTCTACAGAAAACTTCATAAGAAATCAGACCTCCGAAGACTGCAAAGAAATGCGACAATCGTGGAAAAAGTTATTAAGCCTTACCCAATCGATAATGACGAGATTTTATTATTTATTGTGTTGTCTTACATGTTAAACAGCGTTCCCATGCTATTCGGATTGCAGTCAATATTTTTTTTTTCAAATCCCTTAGATCGCTTTGCGGTCTTCAGAGGGTTGGTTCATCATAATCATTCCAACAGAAATCATTCATCGATTACAGGGGTTAAGGGGAAACCTGTGGCGATTTTTCTAGTAAATAATATGAAAACTTAAAACAGTTGGCGCTAAAATATAGCATCTCCGATCAAGCTGAAATTTGGCACAGTTGATATGGGGCCAAAAAGGAACTCAAAAAGTGCACAGTATTAAATTGTCCTTTTGTGTCCCACGCTACTACACAGTTATCGGGGCTTATCGAGAAAAGAAGTTAATATTGATGATCAACTTCATACAGGCACAAACAACCGAAGAGTCAATTGAATGATCAGAAACAAGTCAATTAATATTCCGCTGGAAAGTGGATAAATGAGTAGGTTATCTATCTTAATTTCAGCTTCAAATATCGGTTGATACTGACACTTCGCAATACAGATGAAACAGTTTTTTTTCCATAGAAATTCGGGGTTCGGGGTCTGATTGAGTCCTGTTATAGAATGCGCCTGAATTGCTGATAAATGTCAACAACTCGGATACATTTAATTATATTTTACACAGCTTCTATCATCTTTGACTACGAAATGACTGAATTAATGAAGAGGAATATCAACAATGTCATTTTTTATTTGAATGTTCAATACAGAAATAGTCAAGTTCACACTGTTCTTTCTCAATTATCATAAAAAATCACTCCTAGCCCAAAAAAATCAACAAAATTTGGTCCACGTTGAACCAAAATAACCCAATCTAATTAACCCAGAAATTTCTCAATCCAATTAATTCAGGACGCGTGCCATTGTAATAAGTACAACACTACTGAAAAACCTCGCTCCTCGTATACAACGGAAACGCGGAAGGAAGTAAAGCGCCTTTTGAAGTGAGGTGAAACGCCCTCTAGCATTTCCCGTTTCTATATTTATGTAAAGAAACACCTAGGGTCTCCATAAAACTCATCACAGCAGCAACTGAAGAAGAAGGAGTCGCATGGTAGTTGGTGTGTCAATGTCACATAACCAGCGCACAGTTGGAGCAATGCCGTTGGAGTTGGAACCAGGAGTGAATCATTACACAATTATGTCACCAGACACAAATCATACTGGTAACGTGATTGACAACAATCTTGTGTTATCAGATAATCTCCGACATGCCGACAAATTTTCCTCGGAATCGGAACGAACCACTTTAAAAAGATGGAATCGACGACGTTTGCGTGTATAACACATCCAAAGCAGTACACTCGAGTATCGACACAGTAGCCCAA
Organism: Aedes albopictus; assembly: GCF_035046485.1. NCBI lineage: Eukaryota > Metazoa > Arthropoda > Insecta > Diptera > Culicidae > Aedes > Aedes albopictus. Next base: position 137,063,396 of record NC_085138.1, on the reverse strand, counting down.
ACTGTGGTTGACGAGATAAGCTGCATGCTGATATAGGTAATAGATAACGATCCAAAATGTGTGGTCGATTGATAAGAGAAGTAAGATCGAATGAAACCGGCATATTTTTTTTTATTATAGAGGTTTTAAACCATCTGGTTCATTCGCCTCTGTGAAAACCGTCATATGACTGTAAGAATGAATTCCATTTTTTATGATATCGTACAAAATTTGGATCAAAATGTTCTAATGTTGGCGTTAAACAAATCGTAAACCATGAGAGCGTTTGCCAAAATGTATTCCACGATTAGTAAAGTCATTCTGTGGCACATTCTATCATGCTGTACATGGCATTGTGTTCATCAGTGGGCCTATATGCTAAGAATATGTAGAAAAAAATATGACTTCGCCAATTCACAGTATATTTTCGTGCAAATACCTATGTATTATTTCTAGCATAACTTTGCATTGGCGGCACAGCATGGTCAAAATTTTATCTCAATGACGTCATATAAATCATCGGGAAGAAACTGCCTACGGCAAAAAACTTCTACGATATCATCGGAATTTCTCAATGGTTGAATTAGAAATCTTAGATGAACAACGTATATATTATTTTCGCATATGAATTATTTTTAATACCGATGTGGATGCAGATTTAATGTATACTTCTCTCCTCTCCTTTGCTATGTGTAGCGTCCCCTCTGAAACAAAGCCTACTTCAATTTTGTCCATCTCAGACCCCCCCCCCCTCGTAGACTTTCGTCCATACAAAACAATTGAAATTTGTATGGAGCGTAGACCATGGCCAGACCACCCCCTTCCCCTCAAAAAGTCTACGTGGTTTATGAATGGTTCCTAACTAAGAGCTTCCTTCGAAAATGACCATTTTGCACGTGTGTATCGTGTGCTAGGCACGAAGAAATTCTATGCCCAAGAAAGTCAAGGAAATTTCCATTACGAAATCGGAATCGAAAACGTCAACATAGAAATTGGGTGCTAGTAATGGACCGTGTGCCTATAGTGGACGCCTTACATAAAAACTCAAATAGGTATAAATGCCTAAATCAAATGATTTTGAGCAAATTCCACGGGGGAACGTCAATTACATTGCTGCACAGCAGTTCCTGGCAAACGGATTGCCCAGTAGCCACAAAACTCAAATAGGGGAACGGAGCCCATCATCACCTTATTGCTCTCATTTTCATCCTATCGAAAACAAAGCTAATATGCGCTATTTATTTTGTTGTTTATTTTTGTATTTTTTGTTTGAAGTGAGCCATGCTCAATGTTCACTGGGCAATGGGCATGCATGATAACAAAAAGAATGGAGACAATTGGTGCTTAAATCGTCTGTCCTTGGAATAAGTAGGATGAACATAAGTACATAGGCTTAAGGGGTACACATACCCTATTTCAACAATTTGATGAATGTAAACACTCAAAAGGGTCCACTATTGGCACAGTCAGGAGGGTCCTCTATAGTTTACTGACGGCACCGAGGCAGATTACATGGCAATCAAATGGGGGTCCACAAGGCACCAAGATATGTGTAAACAATCCTATTATGTACCCTGGTGGGGTCCATTATATGCAACGTCGCTGCATATTTTCAAATATGTTTATTCTACTGGAATAATGTATTAATGTTGTATGTTTGACGGCCTTGAACCTAGCAGGATGTTGTGGTCAATATGGCACGCTGAACGTGCACTACACCATCGTGGTGCGAAAAACCTTAGAAGAGTTAAAAGAGGGGACGAGACTTGTTATAAAATTTCACTTTGGGACAAACCCTTGAGGTAACATTGCTAAATAGCCGCAGAAGTAAATTTCGATGGCTCAGAGAGCCCATCACTAGCACCCAAATCATAGTCTTATTGAATACACATCCGTTCGTTTACCGCTGCGGCCATCTGGGTCCTACAACTCTGTATCATACTGATCGTATCTATTTTAATTGAATGACCAGCAGCAAAGATATTATGATTTTTTTTTACATTTTCCCCCACAGATTTCTGTTTCGTTTGCAACACCCGAGATGACACCGCTTGTCTGCATCCAGAAGGAACTCTCCTGATGCGAGATTGCCACGGTTCCAATAACAACACCTGCTTCACCCGGATAGTCAGTAAGTGTCTCCCATGTACCCACAAACCTTTTCCGACAAAGGCTAGGGTTACCCGGGCAGAGTTCAAGTACTGACGATCAAAATGTGATATTGGTTTGTTTGAGATGAGAGGTAAAACTACTGAAAATAATAGCAAAAATTTGTTCTTGAACCATCTAACCAATAGCAAAATATGATATTTGAAGATCAATCAAATAGCTCACTGCTATTAGCTAGATCTTACCAAGAGCTAAATGTGCTATGATGATGATATTCCAGGAGTAAAATTATGATATTATTTTCAGTACTTTTACCTCTTATCTCAAACAAACAAATATCACTTTTTGTTCTCCATATCAAAATATGCTATTATTGAGCTCTTTTCCTCTGCTCGAGTATCCACTGATTGGAAGTGATAATTTGTCTCACGAATATTTTTTCTCGCCCACCGCCAGACCGTGAAATCGAGCGAGGTTGTTTGGCGACATTGAGCGTCGCGGACGTGGCCAACTGCAACGCCGATACCGTTTGTGAGCTGTGCCATGACGTCGAAAACCAGGGTCGATGCAACGGTGCGGTAAGTGGACATCCTGATGCTTTTTTACATTATTCATACGATAACGATACGGCGATGTATGTAGGTAGCTGCAAATGCCTCCTCGTAAAATATGTGTAACATTGACCATGGGCACACTTTCGGTTACGAAGGTCACGGTGGAGCATGAACATAGGTTATACGCACTTCCGCTGGTTCAGTGCGTAAGTTTCAATGGCATAACTGTTTAAAATTAATCAGTTCATGCAATCATCATGCTATAATCATAGCCTACTAAAGTTCTTTATGCAATTCAGTATCGTAATATCCATTTTATAGGACACATTTTGGTATCATAATGGCCATTTTTTCCGAACTGGTTCATTATGCAACTGAAATGAGTTGCATAATGAAAAATAGTTGCATAATGTTCATTATGCAACTCATTTGAGTTGCATTATGAACATTATGCAACCCAAATGAGTTGTATAATGAAAAAAATCATTGCATAAAATTTTGTATGCCACTCGTTGCAAAACTCGATTTTTGCAGCACTCTTCGTGTTTATCCAACTCAGCGTTGGATAAATGTACGACTCGTGCTGAAAAAATCAACTTTTTGCAACTCGTCACATAAATAACTATTACCAAGAGCAAGTAGTATAAATATAATTCTCTTTCGTGGAATGATGTACATTTCCGTAATAGGTGGTTTATGTAAGTGTGATAACAAAGATTACAGGAAGCAGCGTTCCATGAATTATCTACATAATTATGCTTCCATTAATCAAAATATCCCAAACATGATAGTATTATGCCTACACAGAAGAAAAAAAACCTGAAACCTACAGGCCATGTAAAGATTAGAACGTTTAAACTTCGGATTCATTAAAAGATTTTTGTTTGTCTGCAATATTGTCAGCAAGCTTTATACCGCAGCGAATCTGTAAGTTTACAATCTAATGGAGAAATTTGTTGAATGTAAAGGAGGTAATTTTGTTGGAATTTTATAAGGTACACCAGGGCAAATTGAAACGGGTGGGGCAAGATGAAACACGAAGTTGTGAAATAGATTTCAATACAATTTGGAAATTTGTCCTTCACGAAAAGATTGTTTGAATCAAAAACTATGTGTTATGGCGATCAAACTGTTTATCATCATTAGAAAACATCATGTTAACCCACTGTTTCGTCTTGCCCCACCCGTTACAACTTGCCCCAGTGTATCTTGTTTTTTTTATTATTTTTATTGTTTTATTTCATCACAACCAATGTCTTGGATTCTTAAAATTCAAGAAATTATTGCTTTTTGAGAAACTATTGCTTCATGATTCCATTTCTAACAGTCAACTTTGATGCCTTTCTATTAACCATTTAAAAGGCAGTGACAACTCCATATATTGCCACTTACTGTTTTATATTTTTCTGCTCTATAACAATTCATTTCTAACTTTTTTTTGAGTTTACGCAAAATTGGGATTACCAAAAACGCTTGGTATTTTTTTTTTTTTTGGTACTGAACAAAGCATAGGTCGGACTCGATTATCCGGGGGTTCAATTAACCGGGGGCCCGATTATCCGGGGTTCGATTATCCGGGAAAAACGGCTCGATTATCCGGGGAAAAGTTTGTTTTTGCTTTGTTTACAAATTTTTAGATTACAATATGTCAAAAAATGTGATAAACATCAAATACAACACCTGTAAGTAGGATTTTGCCTATTTGTAAATTGTTTTTATTTTTTCACATTTTTCAACTAAAATTTCATTTTAAAAAAAAACATGGTTGTAATAATACCAAACGTTGAGTTTAGGCACTACAACGTTATGTATGTTAGCTTCTATGTTTAACAAACAGTTTTTGATTGAAGAACATCAAAAATAAAAGAAAAGAAGCATGGCTCGATTATCCGGGTGATTCGATTATCCGGGTGAAATAATTTTGGAGTCACCCGGATAATCGAGCCCGACCTGTACAACAATTTGGGGGCCGTTTATAGTCTCATAAATAAATTAATGCCGCGTGAAGAAATTTAGCTCGAATTTATTATAAAACTGACGATTTGTTAAATATTTTGAAAATTTTTCAAATTATGGGTTTACATAAGCTGAAGCTGAACTACAATGTGTATATTATGGCTTAACCCTTTGGAGCCGGAGGGTTCATACAGGGGATAGACAAAATGATCGGGAAAGGCAAAATTTTCACTTTTCAAAAAGTGTTCAACTAGCTGTAACTTTTCGAAAAGTGCATCAAAAAATTCTCAAATTTTTACTGTAAGTTCATCAACTAGATGTGTATCAGTGGTCCGAAATTAGAAAAGATCGGGCCATTCTCCACGAAGTTATAAAGATTCTTGGAAAAGGTAAAATTATCCGATAGCCAACTTTGAGCTGTTATATCTCCGGATTCAACGAACCAATTGAAATGAAATTTTGACCATTTATGACTTATATAATAAGTTATGAAAAACCATTGACTTAACTCAATATTTTGAACACGGAAGAAAATTATAACGATTAGATTATTTTTCTAATAAAACACCAAATTATCCAAAATACCAACATCGTTTAAAAATTCAAGATGCAAATTATAGTTCATTGATTTTCCTCTAATTGACTTATATATAAATGTGATTTGAAGGAAAGTAACAACATAGCCATCAATAAATTGAAAAAGTAATAGAATGCATATCAAAAATAGACCAATTTACTAAAAAATCGTGAAAAAATTAAAATCGCTATAATTTTGTCCCTTGTTAAAAATTTGAAGAAGTCAAATGTTTTCCAGAGTTCATGATATAAGTCATGAATGGTCAAAATTTCATTTCAATCAGTTCATAGGCTAATCCAGCTGACCCCCAATTGTAGAGGCGCTTAATGAGATAAGGAGAAAATCGTTTGTTTACATAAAAAAGTCAATTTTTTGTCGTCAAATTTTACTCATTTTTTGCTCTAGAAGTTGCTATTTTCCATTTGCAATGGCTTCCATTATCATCATTCTTGATGCCCACGCCGACAGAGATCGGATTGGCCAGCTAACAAAAAATCCGGAAGATCGCCCGCCGGAGGCATAGCAAGAGCTTCTCAAATTAATCACATAAATTATTCGTAAGTACCTACCGGATCTAAGCGCATCTGAAAGAGGAGTAAATTTTCTTTCCAAAAAGTGCTCGTTTGTTTCTTTACGATGCGGAATTCGATACGAAAACGTGAAAAAAGTGCACTTTGCCTATGCTGCGCCATGTGAAATTTTGGAGGAGCCACGTTTTTCATAGGGTTCTCATTCCTGCCACCAGATGCGGAGGGATCGTTAGCTTCCGTTGGATTCACCTATTGAATCCGGAGATAAAACAGCTCAAAGTTGGCTATCGGATATTTTTACCTTTTTCAAGAATCTTTATAACTTCGTGGAGAATGGCCCGATCTTTTCCAAATTTGAACCACTGATGCACAACTAGTTAATGAACTCACAGTAAAAATTTGAGAATATTTGATGCACTTTTCAAAAAGTTACAGCTAATTGAACATTTTTTGAAAAGTGAAAATTTTGCTTGTCCCGATCATTTTGTCTATCCCCTGTATATGACCCCAACATAGAAACGGCTTATAAATTCACCCATTCGATAAAACAGAATACTGTCTTCGGCAAAGTTGTTGAAAATTGAGTCCTCTATTACGGAAAAATAGGAATATTTGTATTTGGGACTTCATTGATAACCTAGAACATCCTGAACACCATGAAATTTGGAGAAACCGAAATAATTTACATACCAGTTGTTCTAAAAGCTGAACTTGGATGTGGGTTACGTTTATGTGTATTTATTTAGCCTTCGTCAAGAATATTAAAAGGTGTTTTATATTCTCGGATGTTCTAGGTGTTCCAAACTGTCCTATAGTGAAGTCCTTCAAATCTACAATGAAAATGTTATGTATTTTCGCCACAAATAATAGTATTGCATAACCTACTGGGATCCGTGAAGCTCTTGACATCTACAATGTCATTAATAGACACTATAGGGATATTCCAGGTCAACTAAACTACCTTTGAGTTCAGAACTTAAGATCAACACTTGTAACAGTAGCCATCAGTAGGTCGGCTCTAGAGGCACGTTCTCCTCCATTTGGGAAATTTGTGCCAGAACAGTAACAGTAGCCATATCTGTTATACTGAGTAACGTTGCATAATCAAACGCGATTACTGGACCAATCTGAAGTCTACCAGCTTATTATAAACCTTTGGAACATTCAGAGTCATCCAAACTGTTCTATAATGAAGTCTTTCAAATCTACAAGAATAACTTTATGTGTTTTCACCATAAAAAATAATATGTATTTCATAATCTGCTGAGATCCGCGAAGCTCTTGAAATCTCAAATATCATTTATAGACACTACATGGATATTACAGATCAGCCAAACTACCTTAGAATTCAGGGCTTTAGGTCTACACTCGTAACAGTATCCATATCTGTTATACTTTGTACCGCTGCATAATCAACCGCAGTTACTGGAGCAATCAGAAGTCTCCTTTTCATTATAAACCTTTGGAACATTCAGGGTAACAACAGCCATATCTGCTATACTGAGTAACGTTGCATATTTATCCGTGGTTACTGGAACAATCTGAAGTCTACTTTTTTATTATAAGCCTTTGGAGCATTTAGGTTCATCCAAACTGTCTATAATGAAGTCCTTCAAATCAACAAAAAAAAAAACTATGTGTGTTTTCGCCACAAATAATAGTATTGCATAATCTGTTGGGATCAGCGAAGCTCTTTAAATCTCAAATGTCATTTACAGACACTACAGGGCTATTCCAGGTCAGCTCAACTATCTTGGAGTTAACAACTTCAAGTCAACACTCGTAATAGTAGCCATATCTGTTATACTGAGTGACACTGCATATTCAACCACAGTTGCTGGAGCAATCTGAAGTTCACTAGCTTATTATAAACCTTTGGGACATTCAGGTTCGTCCAAACTGTTCTATAATGAAGTCTTTCAATTCTACAAGAATAACTTTGTTAATCGTATAATCGTATCGTATAATCGTAGCTTTGTATAATGGAAGAAGTAACCGATACACCTGTAGACTTACGGATCTAAATTCAAGAACAGTTTGGATAACCAAGGATATCCCGACTGACCTGATATTGTCTATTAACCTTTTAGAAGATATACTGGATAGATAGATTACAAATCGTAGCTTTGTATAATGAAAGAAGTTACCGTTACACCCGTAGACTTAAGATATCCAGAAAAAAAATATTCTTCATAATATTCCATCATGTTTATGCTATTGACCACCAAAACTACAGAAAAACGTAGAAAAACTCCATAATAACGCTTGGAAAATGCCGGCTTCAAAGGGTTAAGCCCCAATCCACTCAAAAAATCTCTTTTTCATTTTTTGTCGAAGTCCAGAGAAAAAGTACCCTAAATGGGCAGTGACAACAATATTGCATCCTCTAAAGCCCGAAAATTCTTTCCAAAAAAATCTAAAAACCAAAAAAATCTTTCAAAAAATCTTCCATGGACTTATCCGGAAATTTTCTTCAGGGAATTGTTTATAAATTCCTCCTATTCAACAAGTTCCACATGAATTTTTTCAGAGCATCTTGCATATTTTACTTCTTAAATTCCTCCATTTCTATCCATGAATCTGAGCAGAAACTTCAGTGATTCCTTAAAAAATTCGTCCTGGGATTCCTTCAGAAATTTCTTTAAACATTTATTCAGAATTTTCCGGTGCTGGCAGTGGTGGTCAACCTCGCGAGTTACAGAAGGTTAATAAAACTTTCAGTGATGGAATAGTTTCCAAAAATTCCACAGTTTTTCAGAAAATGTAATCAAAAGTATCTTCAAAAAATTATACTTCGGATTTATTTTCAATGATTTCCCAGAAATTTCCACGGCAACTTCTAATTTCTCCACAATTTCTGTCCGCAAATCTTCCTGAAAACTCTTAACAAATTCATCCAGGGACTCTTTTAAAAAAAATGTGTGAGATCCATTCGGGCATTTTCTGCAGGCATTTTTATAGAAATTGCCCTAAGGGTTCCTTCACAAAATTTTCGAGAGATTCTTTCTTTCCCTTGGTTTTTATTATAAATTCGACTAATAATTTCTTCAGAAATATCTCCAGATTTTCCTTTAGAGCTTTCTTTACAAATTTCTCTAAAAATTACTTTGAAAAAACTTCCATAGATTTTTCGATAATTGTTTCATGGACCTTTGCTGAAATTCATCCTAGTATTTATTTAAACATTCTTTTACGAGTTCATGAAAAAATTCTCCCAGGGGTTCTTATAGAAATTCTTCTGGGATTCATCCAGGAAATCCTAAAGAAATTCAGTCAGAAATTCTTCCATGAAATCTTCTAGCGACTCCTTTAGATTTTAAAATGTCCTCCTAAGACTTCTTAAGAAAGTCTTGCACCAATAGCATGCAACAGAATTCCTTTGGAAAATACTGCAAAAGTTCCTTTTAAAAAGAATCTTGGATAGATTGCTCCATAAATTTATCTATGAATTTCTTCAGATTTTTTTTTCATGGAGGAATCAGAAATTTTTCAAAGCATTCATCTAGAAAACCTTTCATGAACTTTCTCACAAATAATCCATGGATTGTTTTTTTTTCAGTACATTGAGAATCAGAAATTCAGGACTCCTTCAAAATTTTCCTACAATCTTTCTAAAGATTTTTCTCCAAGGATTGCTTTATAAATTCTGCAAGATTATTCACCTTCCAGGGTGCGCGCCATCGAGCAGCTGACACTGAACCGCGCTCGCGCTGTATACGACGAGCGAGGTTTTTGGGTAGTACTGTACTTTTTACAATGGCGCGTGTTACAATTCCTCGGTTGAGGAAATTCTCAAAATTTCTTCACATTTTTTTAGATATTTCTCCAAGACATTACTCTTCAAGTAATTGCTCCAAGAGTTTCTTCAGAAATTGTTTTACAGCGTCTGTCAGAGTTTTTTTTTAGGATTTTTATGGGAAGGCTGGAAGACAATCTTGCAGAGATTCCTGCAAAAAATCACTCAGAGATTTCATCAGAAATTCCGCCGGGTATTCTTCTATATATTTTCTCGAAAAATCCTCCAAGCGTGCCTCTAGGAATTTCTCTAAAAAAAATTTCTTCTGGAATTTCTTCAGAAAATCCATCTATGGATTCCATATTCCTGATTTTTCAAAAATATTTTCAGGAATTCATTTATAACTTTCTTCAGTTTTTTAAATTCTTTCTGAAGTTTTTTCATCAATACTTTTGGAAATATGTTTAGATATTTCTTCAATATTGCAAGAATTACTTCAAAAATTTCAGCAGGTATTTTTTCAAAAGTTGTTCCATTGGTTCTTTCAGAAATTTTTCTAGCAATTCCTCAGGAATTGCTCAAACTGTTCCTTCAGAGATTGCTTCAGGAATTCATCCATGGGAATGTACCAGTGAAGGGGCACTGAAACCGAGGAATCTTCACTAACTAGCTCTGATTTTACCACGATAGCTTGGGTCTCCAGTTAACCTAGTGGTTAAGGCTATGGATCGCCAATCTGGAGACGGCGGGTTTGTTTCCCATTCCGGTCGATAAAATTTTCTCGACTCCCTGGGCATATTGTATCATTGTACTTGCCTCACAATATACAAATTCATGCAATGGCAGGCAAAGAAAGCCCTTCAAATAATAACTGTGGAAGTGCTCAAAGCTTAATGTTCTTGAAGCGAGGCAGGCCAAGTCCCAGTGCGGACGTAGAGCCATAAAGAAGAAGAAGAAGAAGAAGCACTGGAAATAATTTATCACACATCTTGTCGTCAGTAATCTGCAGAAGCATTACAATGACCTTTTTATGGAATTTGCTACAAATTTTGGAATTCAAACAAGCGGAGTACAAGACAGTATAAAGAATCCACCAAAAATATCAGGAATATATTACAAAATCTTGAGTTTGTTAGAAAGCTTCGAGGAAAAGTCTGACAAATGGGCAGTTTGCATGCAACCATCAAAAATGATTTTTTTTTTAATAAATAAAAAAAAATCAAAAATGGTGTATCTGCTAAGGGATCTGCGAAAAATATCGCCAGAAAATCACCCCATATACTCTGCTCATCGTGATCATCGAGAAAGCGAGAGATATTTATAAAAAATGAAGTCAGAAAGATACTTCCCTTAAGGTATTTACGGAAATATATGGAAATAAGTATGTCATGAGGTATGCTTTGGCATTATTAAGGGTGCTACACAAAACGTTTATTAATATGAAGTGTTCCACGTTTCAAAAGTATGAAAACCCCTGCTTTATAAGTCATCATAATACAAAGTTTTAAACTTATTGGATAATTAAAATTTTACCCTTAAAAATGTACATAAAGTCGATGGTCTATATAATCGAGGGTCCACTAAATCGAAGTATACTTGGATTACAGAAAAACAGACGTAACACTTAGAACAAATTTTATTTAAAAAAAAATCGTCATGAAAACATAATCGCCCAATGCTAAACGTACTGTGCCGGGCTGCCACTAGATGGCGGTAGTGCGCAAACGTCAAACAGGAGCAAAAACTATCGCCACCTAGATTTTTGAGTTTCTTCCAAACAAAATTCGTTATGTTAACGTAATCATGTACATTATCATTTCCATAATAGTATGTGCTAACAACTCTTCTAGTTTTCTCGGCCTTATAAAGTGTTTAACATTTTGAACCAAAGCCAGGTGATCATCCAAAAATATCCATATCTAAATCCATCCCTGCATCAAATTTGTCATACATCACTGAACATGGTCGCTTCTCTAGTTCTAAAAGTATGTAAATAATTTTTCTTGCTTTTGGATTTCAGTAAAATTTATTGACCACACCATCAGTTTTTCTATAAATTCAAGATTAAAAATATAAACTATGCATCACGCCAATTTTGAAACTCCGATAAAAAACATGTTTCAAGGGGTTATGTTTCAAGAAACCTCTTTAAATGGTAAATAGCAGTGCTCTCTTTGTCTACTTTCTCTTTAATTACATTGGCAACATTATTGGTAGTGCTGCCTGCAATACCATCACTTTTACTATCATCTCATTCAAGGAACGAAACAAAATCTGAAAAAAAAAACAAACTGAAGAAACAGAGCGCTGTCAAAGATGTTTTTTTTTTGCAGATTCTTCTTCTTCTCCATCTCCTTATTTTTCTTATGTGTCTCCTTATTCCTCTGGTTCCTCTTCTTCTTCATCATCATCATCTTTTGTTTTACTTCTGCTCCTTCTTTTATTTCTTCTCCTTATTCTTCACCTCAGTTTTCTTCTTAGACTTATTCTTCTTCTCCTCCTAGTTTTTCTGATTTATAATTACATGCTAGATCTTTTCAAATATTCCTTTACGAAATTCATCACGAATGATGTGAAAATTCCGCTTGGAACTGTTCATTAACATAGCCTGAATTGCGTGAAGCAATTTCCCATTTAGATATTATTGTTTTTTTTTTTTTACTAGTTCAGATTTCTCATATTGTGGGAATTTATTTTCTAAAAGCCGCTTGAAAAACTCGGCCAACGATTATTTATTTCTGCTGCATTAGAAATTAGGCATAAGAAATTCATTACTAATTTGACAGACACCTAATAAACTTTTTCTGCTCTATATGTTCGAAAGTTTCCACTTCCATCACTCTAAGCTTTTCCCATTTTCCCACTCATTCCAGGTCTTCCCGGAGCACAGACTGCACTGCCACCAGTGTACCGGTACCACTAACGATACCTGCGGCGAGGAAATCACCACCACCGCTCGGCTGTGCCGTTTCTTCGACGTGCAGGACCAGTGCTTTGTGAACGTTGTCGGAGATCGTGTGGAACGTGGCTGCCTATCGGAGAGCGAATTCTGCCGGACCACCGAGCAAAACTGCCACGTCTGCGATGGACATGGATGCAATTTCCGACACTATGCCGATGGTGCCATGAGCATTGTGGTGTCGATGAAAACACTGATAGTGGCTTTGCTGGCGGCCGTGGCCTACGGTAGCCTCAAACAGTAAAATGTCGCGGGCTGGTTGTGGGAGTGTTCATTCGGAAGCAGCGTGCAGTCAAATAAATTAGATATTTATGATATGGGACGAATAACTAGAAATGATTGTCTGGACAACTATCGGAAGAAAGAAAGGCTGTCGAAAGATTGCACATTTGACATAAATTTTAACGAAGTTCGAGAATAAATTTACTAGAAGTGAATTAATTAAGCTACATGTTATAATAATGTTGTTTTATTTAATCCTTTGTGGCCAACTGAAAAATTAACTAAGAAAAACTATGAGTAATAGGGTTTGATATCATTTACATTCTAGAACTCCTGAACACCAAGAAGGTTGGAAAAAACAACACCATTGCATTGATGCATCAGTGTATCGATAAATACTGATTTTGGATATGGTTTACATTTACACGTATTTTAATAACCTCCTTTATGAATATGAATTTTTTTTTTCATATCTGGAGAAGTTGTAGGAGGTGGTCCAAACTATGCTAAAATTCAGTGGAATTATTTAAAGATTCCGTCATTTTTGCCAATAGCCTCTACATCTTCTAGCCAGTGCGAAACATATAAAATACAAGAGATCGTCAAAGTTCGGTTTCACCTTCTTTGCGGCTCAGAACTCTACCGGTTGATTTATATGTCCTCAATGTCTGTCACCGTAACTCTGCGCGCGTGATGATCGCGATCACCTGATCCAATACCTGGCCATTGTTTCGGGATTGAATCTTAATGGATCTCCCTCGCCATACTCCTGTTGGCTGTCTGTGACCGGGAATCAACGTCAGTAGACATCCACCGCATCGCAACACCGGCCGGCACTTGGGCCGGCATTTTGATGAATCCGGGAATGGTGCGTAATTAATTGAAATTCACTTGGACACCTGTTGGTTGAGGCACGTTTCGATGCATACCGAGGGGCGATAGTGGGAATTCTTTTATTTTGCAAAAATGGGGGTTCCATGCCTTTTGGATGGGCCATGACGTTCGATATGTCACCAGAACGTGTCATGCTTGATTAAGGTTTTTGTAAATCCCTCAGTATGGCGTCAACGACTGACGAAACTGATGACACCAAAGTGCAGAGCGTATGTTTAGCACGTACCCAGACTTTCGAAAACTGAATGGTGGTCGAGCTGTTGGACTTACTTTTAGCCATGCACACCTTTGGTGTTGTCAAGGGACGACGAGAATGATTTCCTTCCTGAGAAATTGCCTGTGTCTGCAAGAATCTACTTTTGACCCTCTAATCTAATTGATGATGATTGATCTAATACCCAAAATGTTGATTTTGATCTAAATATCATTTTTCGTCAACTAAAATCTATTAAAACATGTTTTGGAAGATGATTTATTGTTCGCGATTTTAGAAAATTATGTTTTTGATTTTTTTTTATATTTTTTTTAATATTCCTACATTTTTCTATTTATTGGTAGCCTATTTAGGATACCGATTTCTTAATACAAATTTTGAGATTTGATGAAAACTGTTATTTTTTTTTTTCATTCTATTCGTGTAACATTAAGGAAAATAATTTTAGAGTATATTCAACTCCTTTAAGGCTCAAGCATACGTCATCATTTTTCGGAAAATAAAAAGCAGTTTTCTCGCTGCTAATCAAAACAAGGGCCAAGAAAATATATTCACCGCATTATATTCCTCATGTGGAGTACAGTGAATATATTTTCACGGCAAAAACTTTTGTTTTGAACGAAAAAACTGCTTTCAAATGTTTGATGATGACGATGATTTCAATGACGAAAAGTTGAACGTTAAACTCTTTGACTTTAATAGAATGGTTGAGGAAAAAAATAAAGTATGTTAATCATTGCGATCCAATACAAAAGAAACAGGGACATCTGAAAGGTGACCTACACATATTCAAAAAAAAAACGCTTTAAAAGGCACCAAAAACTATTTTGAAATATACAGGACAGTTCTTACTATCAACCAAAAATATAAAAGTTTGGATTGCCCGGAAAGAAAAAAATACAAAAATGCTCAAACTTACCCCGTCTGAAGGCGGGGTTGAGTATTAGAGGGTTGATTCATGCTGATGATAAATCGTGCTGTTGAGGAACGATCGACAAGGTTACCCAGCTTACTCTGCAATTCTGAATTTCAAAGCGCCATCTATCTAGTAGAACTCGAAGTCGTTTGGATGCTTCGTGATAATGGGCTGCCATTGCAACACACAATTTGGTCTGGTATAACATTGACTTGCTGACGAATTTCGCGCCAACTCGACCAACGGTTGGCAGCACCCTCTCAGAATCGAACGAAACATTGTGGGCATAAACAATAGGTCTTTCTAAGCAACTTTGCATATTTTGTTTTTCGAAATTTTTCAAGAGTAACATTTGAAGAGGGCCTAATTTTTTCATAGATTTTTTTCAAATCGATGTAACTCAAAAATGACAAGACCTACAAAAAAGTGTTGTATGGCGGACTATCGTGAAATTCCATGAAGTTTTTTAGAAAAATATCCAAAAAATACAAAATTAATTCCTACACTGAAAAAAAAAAGGTTTTAAAAATTTAAATCGATATTACAAAAAACCCTTAAAAACATAGGGTATAAATTTTTAACAGGCTTCGGATCACTTTGTGATCTGCGGTAAAGTTGTTTGGCATATCGTCACCTACAAGAATAGCTAAGGTTTTTAATTATTTTTTTAATTAATTCAACGCTTACAGCGCCACCTAGCGGCAAAAATCAAAAGCTTAAGATTTCTGCATACATTTGGCTAAGTTTTCCCATACAAACTTCAAGCTCGTTGAGCGCCCCATTAGGGGCCATGCACAAATTACGTCACGCTTTAGAAGGGGAGGGGACGAGGTTTTGCAGAACGTGACGACCTATACAAACAGAGGTGAGGTCCCATATAAAAAGCGTGACTTAGAGGAGAGGGGGTTGAAGAAGGTCGAATTTTGCGTGACATAATTTGTGTATCACCCCTTAGACTAAATCGATTTCGCTCAAATGCTGAACGTGGCTTCTGGGAATCCAAAACAACTGATGCAGGAGGTAAGGCTTGGCATTTTTTGAATGTTATGTTTTTCATATAAGTGTGGGTCACTCCAATACGCCCCTTTCAAATGTTAGTCTAGGTAAATATTAGATTATGCAAAGTTGCTTCTTAATCAATTTTTTGAACTGCCATAAAGTTTCATTGGTTGATGAGAGGCTGCTGAATCTATATATGGCCATGTTGGCACGAAACACGATGAAAAATATTCACTCAATGTAGACATGAAAAAAGTTTTTGTTAGAAAAACTTTTTTCCCTGAAATATGTCACAGCAACATTGTTTGGAGAAAATGTAGGTAATTGAAATATCTTTCTCCAGAAAAAAAAACCATTGATTTAAAAACATAGGGTTTTTTGTAATATCGATTTAAATTTTTAAAACCTTTATTTTTCAGTGTAGGAATTAATTTTGTATTTTTAAGATATTTTTCTAAAAAACTTCATGGAATTTCACGATAGTCCGCCATACAACACTTTTTGTAGGTCTTGTCATTTTTGAGTTACATCGATTTGAAAAAAATCTATGAAAAAATAGGCCCTCTTCAAATGTTACTCTTGAAAAATTTCGAAAAACAAAATATGCAAAGTTGCTTAGAAAGACCTATTGATTATGCCCACAAAGTTTCGTTCAATTAATTACCTGTGTTGCTAAACGTTCGGATACTCCGAAGCAAACTCGATTTTTCTCGATAGTTAGCTCGAAGCTGAAATATATTGTCATTATTTAATTGCACGTTTTTCGACAGTAGTATAATGTTACTTACAATTAATCTCCACACAAATGTACACCTTAGCAACAAATTTACTTTAGGATTCAATTAGCTTTAGGAAACCTAGATTAAGGACAAATTTATATTAAGTAGTAACAAATTATAGGCATAAGTAGCAACCAATTCTTACGTTTTACGATCTATAACAAAAAATCTACTTCTTAACAATATTCATGTGTTTCCTACTGTAGTATCTAGTAACGAATGGTGTATTGGATGTGGACGAACAATGATACGGGCTCTATTGCATGTGGTGTCCGTGTAGGTATGTTTTATTTGCTTACAGTGAAGCTCTATGCCCAACCTTACGTGGATGAACGCTTAAGGGGATACGTTGTTCCTAACAACCTGCATCGGCTGTTTTCCTACTCTCCGCATCAACCAATGTGGCGCTAGCTTCTATGCGCGAAAAATCGCTAAAAGTAAATCGCAAAAATATTGTATGGCGAATACCATCTAAAGGCAAATTCTTCAAAGTGGAACACATTATTCGAAAAACTATTTGGTAGTGGTTGTGCGCAATGGTGACCGCTATTAAGCCTACCAAATATTTTTTCGGGAAAAGCTTTGTATTTCAAGTAATTCAAGTTTAGATGCATTTCGCCATACAAAATTAAATTGATTTACTCCTGCTGATCAATTGTGGCTGCGCGCAAAGCGGGTAGTCCATTCTGAGAGGGTGCTGCCACCCCCATAGAAGGGTTGGCGCGAAATTCGTCTGCTTCTTCTCCAAGATTACCACCAGACACCGCCAATAGTTCTCTAAAAGATTCCTTCAGGATTTATCAAAATTCACGCAGGATTTAGTAGTAAGAATTTGAGCAAGAATTCCCCCAATGCATTCCTGACCATGTAGCTTTGATAATTTCTATTCTACAGAGATTGCTCCATAGATTTTTTTAAGGAGATCCAAAAGATTCATGTTGAACGGTTTGTTTTTTTTTTCAGAGATTCCATCACAAATATATCCTGGTATTTCTTCAGGGGTTCTTCAGGAACTAATTCTAGAATTACTACACAATTTCATGCATGTACAGTGTATCAAACAATTGGCCGTACATCAATTTTTTCGTCAAAACAGTTATTAATTCAAATGTTCATAACTTTTTTATACGTCAATCAAAAACGCTGAAATTTTGATCAATCATAGACAATGTATAGGTTCTCCATTGGTAGAATTTTAAGCGAGATTGAATAACGTTTCTGAAAGTAATAGAACTTTTAGTAAAACTTGTAAAATTTTTGAACAAATTTTCAAAACATCATATCTTAATATGTACTTGATGAAACTATTACATTTTTTGGTGTGTTATAACTTATATCCCAGGCTTTCAGGCATTTTTTTTCTCTGTTCGGAACATAAACCACTGCGACCAATATTTGATCTATTGTGGTATATCCCGTGTCATTTGTATAGTGCATGTCGTATTACTTTATTACCATTGAGAAGTTATAAAGTATTCGGTTTTATTACAGTAGTCATTTTCAACTTGATCGCAAGGGAGGATTCTGATTGATAGGTTCCGCTTTGAACACGCTCCTTTTTCAGTCAAAATCGGATCCCCTAACGATAAAGTCAAGAAATGATACCGATATTGACCATGCATCGGAACCCTAGTCCTTACTGTTTCAAACTAGTGAACACCGAATAAAAGATTAGGAATACTAATCCATTTGTCCCTGTTTCAAGGTCTATCTCGGCCACACCTAAAACCGAGACCTATCACTTTCAACAAGGTGTAAAATGTAATAAGGACCAAAGTGTTTTCCTTTGATTACTAAGTTATGCTGTTCCACTAGTTGGAAGCAGTTAGGACTTGGGTTCGGTTTGGTAGATCTTTCACCGCAACGCAACCCAAAAAGGCGATCTACCCACGCTACGGGCTCCGTTAAAGATCGAGCATATTTTAAACCCCCTCAACCATTCATCCCTCAGCACGGGTCGCCTGACACTTTGGATTGGGGTTACCTGTTTGGTGGACTTTTACCACCAGAACAGGTGGTCCGTAGTGCTATTCTAAGCCGGCAGCTACACGGGCAGGCTTTCAGGCATTGGAAATTTATAATATTTTGATCAATAAAAGTGCCAAGTATTTTCAACTTCTTAAAACTTTTTCAATGTAATATTTTTATACAGGACATGCTAAACCACATATGCAGAGTAAGTCCTATGCATTTTTTAATGCACTTTAATGAGTGGAAAACGTGTGGCAGATTATATGTGTAAAATATGGTAAATTTATAAACATCGACAACTACATAAACAGATTTTTCATATTTGTTTGTAGTGAACAAATTAACCCTTACAACATTGCGTATTAAATATTCATGTGTTAGTGTTCTCTCAAAAAATTTTGATAATATTCCATCCAATATTCTTTGAGAAATAGAGTATTAAAATTTTATTCAATTAACTATTAAGCTTTACTAAATGTTCCATAACTTACATGAAACTTATTCAATCTCGCTCAAAATTTTACCAGGTTTGATAGTTGGGTACGCCAATAACTTACTGACGATGAGTTGCGAAGTTCGAAATTCCTCCACTGGGCGGCGCTATGGCGATACGTATCCCGATAACTTAGAAAGTTGGTGTCTTTGGCAAAGTTGATCAGTATGACATAAACTTACATAAAAACACTTGTTTCGCAATTCTGCCATTAGGCGGCGCTAGTGAACATGCAAATTTTAGAAATCTCATAGCTCAGAATCCTGTTAACTTAGAAAGTTGGTGTCTTCGGCAAAGCTGATCAGTATAGCATAAAAATAAACACTTGTTTCGCAATTCTTTATATTTTAAATTCTTTTTATAAGTCTAGTTGTTTCAACTGGTATACTCTTAATAGTTCCACGGAGGATTCCTTTCGAGTCTGACTGACATAAAGGTATACAATTAATAAAATGTGCATGCTGCCCAGGGGCAGAATAGGGGAGATAGTTGCATTTTCATGGAACACCTATATGGCCACAACTCCTTAACGGCTGGACCGATCCGAACCATTTCAATAGGAAACAATGGGACCAGATTCCGCGTCGAATGAGCCGTCGATCCTTAAAATCTGTTTATATTTACTATTTAAAATTTAGGTGACCTTTTTTGTACACATACACACTCACATACATACACACTCGCATACACACACATACACAGATATCTTCTCAACTCGTCGAGCTGAGTTGATTGGTGTATGAAACTTGCCCCCCGGGGGTTCTATAAGAATTTCGTTTTTGGAGTCAACATATAAGCCTTTCGATACACTGGTGTACGAGACAGGCAAAGAAGTTAATAACATTTGAAGAAGTTAAAAACTATACTGACGAAAAAATTGCTGTATGGACAAGATACACTAGTATCTTGTAAAACATTTCTGAAGGAATACCTCCACGAATTTTTCCTTGGGATTTCTCCAGGAATTCTTCTTGAAATTTCTTAAAAATTATTTCTACATATTCTACTATTCTATATGTTTATAGGAATTCCGCCTAAGATCTATTCAAAAGATGCAATTTGATGAGAAATTGTTTCACTGATATTCGTATATTTTTCACAAATTGTTTCTTCCTAGGGGTTCACTTTTGCAATTCAGTTTTTTTTTTTTTCTGAAACTCTTCCAGAAATTATATGTATTTGGATTTTTTTTCCAAGGTTCTCCATATATTCAGGTATTCTGCCAGACAAATATTCTATCTATGATTGCAACTGTCCCATATGAATAGGAACCCAGCAAATGGGACGGATACGCGATAGGTAGTATTCCTCTAGAAAACCCTCAAAAGATTCTTCTAGATGTCCCATCAGGGGTTTGTTCCACGGATTGTTTGTGATTTGGTCAGTCTTTAAAAAAATCCGTCGATCGGATTCTTTAAAAAAATCCGGCGTTGCTTCAAGAATTTCTCCAGAGATTCTCTCAACAATTCCTGCAAAATTTACTCCAGACTGGATTTCTTGGCATTTTTAGCTTTTTGGGACGCGCGTCTGTTTGATCTTAGAACTGCACCACGCTTGCGCTGTATACGGCGACCGAGGTCTTTTGGTGGTGTTGTTGTTGTACTTTTTACAACGGCGCTCGGCCTGAAGGGTTAAAGAAGTTTTCCAAGAAATTCTTCTATGAATACCTGCAGAAGGTTCTCCATAAAATTTTCCAACGTATTTCTGCAGGACTTGCTTCAGAAATGTCTCCAGGTAGTACTCAGGGATTTGTCTATACGAGTCAGAACTCGTAAAAGAAATTCTTCTGTAACTTCCTCCAAAATATCTCTAGGAGTTTTTTCAAGGATTCCTTCAAAACATCCAAGGATCCCTTAAAAATTTATTGAGAAGTTTCTTCAGAACTTCACCAGTACATTTGTTTGCAATTTCTGCAAAACTTTTCAGATTAATCATCAGAAATTCCACTACAGATTCCTCCACGAAGCTCTCCAGAAATTCCTCAAGCTTTTTTTAATTGTTGCTGGAGCTCCTCCGGAAGTATCCCATGACTTTTTTTTCCTAGGAATTAGGGAGTCATCTCAAAGAGTTTTTCAAGGTTATCTTCCAGGCATTCAATTAGGAATTCTTCAAAGATAACTTCAAAAATTTCCGTTCAGGAACCGCTACAAAAAAAATCTAGACTTGCTTCTAAACATCTTCAAAGGTATACCTCGAAATTGTTTAGGGTATGTTTTCAAACAATCCCCCAGGGATTTTTTAAGAATTCTCGTCAGGTATTTCAGTCAGGTAACATTTCTTTCAGTATTTTTGGATCATTTCTGGAAAAAAAAACTGAAAAACTCTCTGCATGAATATCCATTCCTGCAGAAATCTCGGAAAGCAGATATTTCTGACGGATTCGCAGGAGTAATTTCTAAACAAAAATCCATTCTTGAAGAAACCCTGAAAAAAATTCAACTGGTGCAACCCTTGAAAGAATTTCGGAAGAAATCTCTGTAGGATTTTCAAAGCCTTTTTAGCGGAATTTCTAAAAAAAAACTCCATGGACTTCTGAGGAATCCCTAAAATTCTGAGAAAGTATCTGGAGTTATTAAAGGATTCTCAAAATGGATTTTTGAGAAAATCTAAAATAGAATCTCTGTGATTTACTACGTCAATTTCGGGATTTGGTTTGATTTGATATCCGCAGGAATACTGATTATAATGAGTGTTTGAAAAGTGCGAAACTTTCTGTTTTTGGAATCGCGTGTGTTGGTGAGGAATGAGTCGCATTCTAGTAATAAGCGATACGACCAACACAAGTAACGCTGCGCCTTTCGATCGGAACTTCCGGTGGAAAACCCCGGCTCCCGGGACACATGGGCGAAGTTGTGAAGGAATGTGTGATCGAAATGTACAACACCAAAAATCCAGGATGCCGAGTTCCTCTACACATCCATTGGCATCTTACTGCTGATTGATTGAGTATTCATTATGGAGCGTCATGATGGAAGGTGAAGCGGATTCCAAAAACCCTGGCTCGTCATGATGTTGCCGATGGAATGTCGTGGATCAGGATTGACGCGCAGCACCTTTTGGACGTCCATCAGTGTAACCGGTGAGACCTTTCTAATTTGCTTCTGATTTGCTGATTTGTGTTGAGTTACATAATTGTAAAACTAACTAATTGACCGATTCGATTTTCTTATTTACTTTTAATTGATTGAGTTTGGTTTTTCATTGTTTATCAATAGTCCTGCTATTGAAACAAATAAAGAGCATTAAAGTTTGCCACATTATAGGTAACAAACATTTTTTCAAAACTATTGCATCATAGTCATCTAAGAACCTCAATGATGCTGTAGAGCAAACACCGGACGTAGGGAGTTAAAGGACATTTTATCACTAATGAACATTTTCGTCATAAAAACGCATGATTCATTAAAGTTTTGAAAATTTATTCCTAATACTTTCTATTTCAGCAGTTAAAGGTAAATCATTTGTATTGACGTATTAAAAAAAATATTTTACGCCCATTACATCCCATCCAAATTCCAGCATAACCTAATAATTCCAAACCATTCCCGTACCAAAATCCTATTTACTTTCTATTTACGAGGGCGTCGGGCAGTCGCTGGCATCTCGTTAAAAAGATATCATCCCTTCCCTATTATCCCTTTCCATCCACATAACGTGTTTCTTATCGTTTCAGAGAGCGATCAATATGGCGCTTAAGCCTAGGCTTGTTAGCCAGGACACAGTTAAAATGCCTGTGCCCCATCCCTGAAGCAAAAAGGCCCATGGAGTGACAAAGTCTCTTAGCTTCGTCACTCCCAACGTTGGTGTTTTAACATTCTAAAACATTTACACTCACACCAACACATCTACATGAGCTACTCAAATACGCTTACACAATCTTGCCGCATCATTCGCTTATAGTGAATCCCCAATCAATCCATTCCAAATATCCAACTCCATGACACCTAAGGGGCGTCGGTGAGTCGCTGACCTTTCATAAAGTAGGTGTCATATCATCACATCCTTTCCTATCCTCGTAACGGAGAAGATGGGCGTGGCCAGCAATGCAAGTTCTCATGTCTTTTTTACTTCAACCTCTGATTGGATAGCTGTTCCTTCCCAAATAGCATTCCATAAGCAATTAGAATAGGAGTATTGAAGTTTTAACATGACAACTTTCAGTATGCAATCTACGAATTACTCCGTTACAACGCAACGCAACGCAACGCAAATCTAAAATAGAATCTCTGTTCTCTGAAGTACTATTGAATTAATCTCTAGAGGAATATCCGAAGAAATCTCAGAGTAATTCTTGAAAAAATACTTTCTGGAGAAATATCTGGCGAAGCTCCTCAGGAAAACCTCGACGAAATTCCTAGGAAAGTTTATTGAGAATTTTAATGAATTTTTTTGAAGAAATCCTTTTGGACTGATACAAATTTAATTTTGACTCCCCTCTAAAATTTTTCGGCTAAATAATGCATTTTGAGGGGGCATATAAGAAAATATTTATCAAAAAATTGGGGCATGCTAAAAATTCTTTATTTCTGGAATAATCTGTGATGGTATTTATAAAGATATTCCTGTTGGAATACCTGGAGAAACGCCTAGATAAGCTTCTTTGAAGAACCTTAAAAATCTAAAGAATTATTCCTTATACTATTGCTGGGTAGATACATGGAGGAATATTTGGAAGAAATCACGAAGGAACCTCTGTATGAGCTACTGCAGTAATCTCTGGTCGAACTCCTGCCTAAATCACCGAAAGCAATAATGCAAGGACCTCTGGAGTGTTACTGCAGGCTTTTTTTTTTAATGAATCCCTGAAGAAATTCTTGCTAACACTTTTACAAGAAGGTTTAATAGAATACCTAGAGCAATTCCCGAAAAAATCTCTAGGTTACTCTTAATTGCAGAATTTCAACTTTAAGGTAAAATACACATAATTTCTGAAATAATCTTTAGAAGATTTTCTGAAGGAACTACTGGAAAAAAATATGAAAGCATTTCCGAAGGAATCCGTGTTGCAAATTCTAATGGCATTTCTGGTGAAATTTTTGAAGAAATGTCTACACGAATCCCTAGAAGAATATCTGAAGTAATCCCTGGTGGAGTTCCAGAATGAGCTCATGAAAGAATTCTTAGAGATATTTCTGAAGAAACTATTGAGGAAATATCTGAAGGAAGCTTTGGAAAAATTTCTTTAAGAATTCCTGGAAAAAAATCTGAAGAAACCGCTTGAGAAGGAAATCTTGGTAGATTTTAAGAGAAAATTCCTGAAGCAATTTCTGAAAAAATCCATGGAGCAATATCGAAAAAAAAATATAAAAGACTTCTTAAAGAAACCATGAACAAATATATGGACAAATATCATTTAGAATTTCTGAAGGAGTCTCCATGGATATTTCTTAAGGAGTTCATACAAGAATTTCTGAAGGGAATTTCCGAAAAAGTCTGTTAAATATTTCCTAAAGGAATTCTTGGAGAAATTTCTGAAGGAATTATGAATTTTTGATTTTCTGAAAGAATCGCCGAATGCAACTCATGGACTATTGGACTATCTCCGGTAAAAATTTCTGAGGAAATCGTGGAAGCTTTTCTAGAGAAATTCTGAAAGAAACTTCTCGAGGATCTTCTAGAGCAATGTTTCCCAATCTTTTAGGAGGTATCGCCCCCTTAGAGCTTCAAAAAAAATATTTTCGCCCCCCTAGCTGAGATTTTATATTTTCTATAGTAGAAGGCTGAAACTGTGCTTAGCTAAAGCCTTTAAAAGCGCTACTTTGGCAAATCTAGCAGTGCCATTCAGTGCATCTATATCTGTGTCACTCTCATTTTCATTAAATTGTTTTGTAACTGCGTTGATTTTCCGCATTTGAAAAAAAATATAGTGAATTTTCTTCGTACTTACAAAAAATTTAAATCGTGTTTATGCCTACTTCTGAAACCGTTGTTAATTGAACATTTATTAATCAAAATAGAACGAACTGTAAACACATATAAACACTTGATATTCCTAAACAGATGTTTTTTTAACATTTACAAACATATGTTGTGTGAAAAAAGTGCAACTCAGAAAAATATCGGTGTGTTGCCGAGGGCTGAATATCTCGATAATAAAATAAATATTGGTGTATTTTCAAATGTAGTTACGTTTCTCCAAATCCACATCCAGATTCAAACCAACGAGCATCATATAAATTTGAATGCTTTCTATGGTCTAAAAAAAATATCAAACAAATAAGTATGCACTGCAGCATTCATGACTAGATTTAAATGGAATATTTAAATGGGATTTTACGCAGAATTTTTGGAATGTTATCAAATTAACTTCAGTAATATTTGGAATTCCTCTGAGAAGCTTCTCTGAAATATTTTCAAACACAGTTGTTTGTAAACACTGTGATACGAATTTCATCAAAAAAGTGTTCTAAAATTCGTCTGGTATTCATGTTTTTGCTTGGAAATTCCATGAACAAGTCCGCCTACGAGTTGAAACGCAATTTTTCTCATCAATTCGCGAAAAGAAACTATGATCTTTTCATAATTTTGACAAAAACTAGTCACGATTCACGAATGTTCATTATAGGAGTTTCCAAATATATTTTTATTTAGATTTCCAGAATCTCACAAACCCTTCAGAAATACGTGTAGCGGTCTTGTCTGGAAATTTTGCCAAAGAGTCCACATAAATACCAATTATTCTGTAAAATTAAGTCGATGCTTATGTTTAATAGTCACAGCATTTTTTATAATCCTAGACAAAACTTGAACTGTAAGCTTGAATATCAGGGAGTTTTTATGATTCAGTTCACTTTCTCGACTTGTAATTCAATACTTTCGATGTTTACCAATCATTGAAAAAATGGACCCCCTTTTTAGTATTTTCACCCCCCAATTTTGATTTCTAAAATTTTCGCCCCCCTAGGCCTGATTTTCGCCCCAAGGGGGCGATTTCGCCCACTTTGGGAATCACTGTTCTAGAGGAAATTCTGCCTAGGCGTGACGGGGGCTCAGCAGTTGGCCCTGCGGGGCGTCTTCAGAAATTCCTCACATCCGGAAGCAACTCTCTCCAGAGTACCCCAGTACAGGTGATAGTGCTTCGGGCACATCAGGAACGACGTCAGTAATCTACCTTGGAGTACTTCATTTGATAAACTTTAAGAGGATTTACTGGCAATTCTGTTGTTGGAACATAACGATCATAACGATTCTTAGTTGCCCATAATTTAATAATCTGCTGTCAGGGCGAATGATCAGTTACAGGCCGACCAATCTTACTGTTCTTGAAATGTACCATCCACAAACAAATTTTTGTGCGGCTCGTGGTCTGTATAAACTTTCAAAAACAACACACCTTCCTGCTTCCTTCCTAGTTCAAAACACATCACACGGAAATGAGCGTCATTGAAAACGTGAAACAGAATGTTAACCTCTAGAGAGCTATTTCCAAACGACAGCGAGAGAAACAAAATCGAGAAAGTTGTGCTTCGTTTCATCGCCCGAAAACAAGAAACCATCGAACAAAAGAGAACCTCCAAGCTAGAATGTCCCCATTGATGAAACAATATCATGAATCACATTGATTATGGTGTTCCAACGCAAATGAGCAAACGAAGCTGCACGAGATACACACGACACTATGCCTACAATCGCGCATACGGACCGTAAGTTACGGCTTAGCTTTGCGCGCTGCTAGCTACCCAACTGATTAACCACAATGCCAATGTTAACAAATTCAAAATCGATCAATTAGATGATCGTTGTTGGGACCGCTGGCGCTGCTGCTGCTGCTACTACTGCTGATGATGGTGACATTGAGCAGGGACAAGTGTTTTTGTCGTGGAATGCACGGAATTGAAGCTGCAAGCTTCTGCAGGGTGAAGAGCTAAGCTAAGCTAAAGTAAGCTTTGTTTTACACAGAGAAAAACCTACAGCTATGCTTTAACCCCAACCTTCGAGTGAGAAGCGTCATCACATCATCGTCGTCATCGTCGGCGTTTTGTCGTGATCGTTGTCATCGTTATCGATCGCCCCTAAAGCCTAGGAGCCTAGTAGTCAATGCATAAGCATTAGTGTGGCAACAAAGGGGGTAGAGGTTTTTTTTTTAATTCCTAGAGTAATTTTAAGACAAGTTTATGAAAAAAAATATCTAAACAAACACAAAAATTCTGTAACTTAATCAATGAGGCATGAAATCATTACAATTATTCTCACGGAATCCGCAGACGAGTTGATAGGAGCATATCTCTTTGAACTTGTTGCTTTGCTTTGCTTTGCTTTGCTTTGCTTTGCTTTGCTTTGCTTTGCTTTGCTTTGCTTTGCTTTGCTTTGCTTTGCTTTGCTTTGCTTTGCTTTGCTTTGCTTTGCTTTGCTTTGCTTTGCTTTGCTTTGCTTTGCTTTGCTTTGCTTTGCTTTGCTTTGCTTTGCTTTGCTTTGCTTTGCTTTGCTTTGCTTTGCTTTGCTTTGCTTTGCTTTGCTTTGCTTTGCTTTGCTTTGCTTTGCTTTGCTTTGCTTTGCTTTGCTTTGCTTTGCTTTGCTTTGCTTTGCTTTGCTTTGCTTTGCTTTGCTTTGCTTTGCTTTGCTTTGCTTTGCTTTGCTTTGCTTTGCTTTGCTTTGCTTTGCTTTGCTTTGCTTTGCTTTGCTTTGCTTTGCTTTGCTTTGCTTTGCTTTGCTTTGCTTTGCTTTGCTTTGCTTTGCTTTGCTTTGCTTTGCTTTGCTTTGCTTTGCTTTGCTTTGCTTTGCTTTGCTTTGCTTTGCTTTGCTTTGCTTTGCTTTGCTTTGCTTTGCTTTGCTTTGCTTTGCTTTGCTTTGCTTTGCTTTGCTTTGCTTTGCTTTGCTTTGCTTTGCTTTGCTTTGCTTTGCTTTGCTTTGCTTTGCTTTGCTTTGCTTTGCTTTGCTTTGCTTTGCTTTGCTTTGCTTTGCTTTGCTTTGCTTTGCTTTGCTTTGCTTTGCTTTGCTTTGCTTTGCTTTGCTTTGCTTTGCTTTGCTTTGCTTTGCTTTGCTTTGCTTTGCTTTGCTTTGCTTTGCTTTGCTTTGCTTTGCTTTGCTTTGCTTTGCTTTGCTTTGCTTTGCTTTGCTTTGCTTTGCTTTGCTTTGCTTTGCTTTGCTTTGCTTTGCTTTGCTTTGCTTTGCTTTGCTTTGCTTTGCTTTGCTTTGCTTTGCTTTGCTTTGCTTTGCTTTGCTTTGCTTTGCTTTGCTTTGCTTTGCTTTGCTTTGCTTTGCTTTGCTTTGCTTTGCTTTGCTTTGCTTTGCTTTGCTTTGCTTTGCTTTGCTTTGCTTTGCTTTGCTTTGCTTTGCTTTGCTTTGCTTTGCTTTGCTTTGCTTTGCTTTGCTTTGCTTTGCTTTGCTTTGCTTTGCTTTGCTTTGCTTTGCTTTGCTTTGCTTTGCTTTGCTTTGCTTTGCTTTGCTTTGCTTTGCTTTGCTTTGCTTTGCTTTGCTTTGCTTTGCTTTGCTTTGCTTTGCTTTGCTTTGCTTTGCTTTGCTTTGCTTTGCTTTGCTTTGCTTTGCTTTGCTTTGCTTTGCTTTGCTTTGCTTTGCTTTGCTTTGCTTTGCTTTGCTTTGCTTTGCTTTGCTTTGCTTTGCTTTGCTTTGCTTTGCTTTGCTTTGCTTTGCTTTGCTTTGCTTTGCTTTGCTTTGCTTTGCTTTGCTTTGCTTTGCTTTGCTTTGCTTTGCTTTGCTTTGCTTTGCTTTGCTTTGCTTTGCTTTGCTTTGCTTTGCTTTGCTTTGCTTTGCTTTGCTTTGCTTTGCTTTGCTTTGCTTTGCTTTGCTTTGCTTTGCTTTGCTTTGCTTTGCTTTGCTTTGCTTTGCTTTGCTTTGCTTTGCTTTGCTTTGCTTTGCTTTGCTTTGCTTTGCTTTGCTTTGCTTTGCTTTGCTTTGCTTTGCTTTGCTTTGCTTTGCTTTGCTTTGCTTTGCTTTGCTTTGCTTTGCTTTGCTTTGCTTTGCTTTGCTTTGCTTTGCTTTGCTTTGCTTTGCTTTGCTTTGCTTTGCTTTGCTTTGCTTTGCTTTGCTTTGCTTTGCTTTGCTTTGCTTTGCTTTGCTTTGCTTTGCTTTGCTTTGCTTTGCTTTGCTTTGCTTTGCTTTGCTTTGCTTTGCTTTGCTTTGCTTTGCTTTGCTTTGCTTTGCTTTGCTTTGCTTTGCTTTGCTCTATTATCCTCAATGTATTGCAACCATCACGGCTTGAACCTCACAAAGCACCCTTCTGATGTATTCCCTAGCAATGCCAGTGCACATCACCCACAGGTGATGGTACCGTAGCACCTGATCGCTGCGGTATCGAATAAAATCGTGATTGATCTGAAACGAAGTCGAATTTGTGTGACTATGTTTGATATGTTTTGACGATCCAAATTGATTCGTTCGGCCATTTCATGTGCAAATGCGGCTTTTTAAGGTACGGAATCCAAGTTTTACGAGATCATCATTTTTATTTCTATTTGATTGGCGAAATGTGAAGTTCAACGTTTGAATCGGCGCATAACATCAACGGTTTTATGCTCCATCAAGCATCATTCAAAACTAGAGTGTGTTTTGCTATCATCACTCGTGGATTTAAACATTTATCGCCACGGTGATGCCGGTCGTAAAGCAGATCTTCATCCCCAACTGGTTTTACTGTAGACATAGTATATCGTCTATTTTTGTACACAGGAACTGATTCGGTGATGTGACCGACCGAACCGGAGGTATCGACCTATTTCAATGACAAAATTATAATAAGATTGGCAAAAGAATTTCTATATATTTTATCGTATGGTGGAACTGAAGGGGTTTCGCAGACGTTGTTTCTATTCTTAGAAGCGTTTATTTTTTTTTCGATTAGTTATCAAACATAAAGAAAACCATCATCAAAGCAAAGATATTGTAGTGTTTGCACCTGAAATTGAATACAAACTCAAAAAATCTGCATCATGGTGGACAATCCCATGTCTACGCACACATCTTATCTAGAAAGAAAAAAGTGGTTTGTGTATGGATTTAAACCTTTGATTTTCTATAATAAACATTCTGTTTATAAAAACTCCTTTCAATGTATAAACTCATTACATATGCCAATGTGTATAATTTGGATGCATGAGAATATAACCTAAAAATGTGTCATTATTTGAGGAAATTATTGTTTTTTTGCTATGCAAAGTCGTAATCATGCTTTCTGGGATAGCCTAGAACATTGGTGTGCAAACTGTAAGTCAAATTTGGTTTATCACCCTACTATGAATATTTGCAAGCGGGTATTCACAGCGACGCTAAACTAGTAGAATGATAAAATAATCAATCTCATACCACATTTACGCACTAACCTCGTAGAATGCCATCCAGTCAATTAATACAAAGTAGCAGCTATTGAAAGCAGGGGGATTATCGACCATCCCCTGCAATACCCACATAGCAATTAATTAACCCTGCACTTGAATCATACAACAAATAGTTCAACATTCTAATGACGCTGCCCCGCTGAATCAGTATGCATAGCCCGGCGGCCTAGCACCTATTTCTATCGAGCGGGATGTCCTACGCTATATGACATGCGCAGCGATTGATCTATGGAGACTATCGCCTATCGCTATCATGAGATGCGTATCTGAATCAGCTTACAACAGTGAATTGTGGACCCTATTCAGCACGAAAATCAGAACTAGTAGTGTTCCGCAGGGAAGCTTTGTCTCACGCGATTCGCGAGCCACAGCAGGTGACGTTATGATTTTTGCATGACGGAGCTCCCACGGGCCTAGGAGCCTTAAGCGGAAAACAAATGAATTAAATGCTTTGGCTGTTTTCCTACTCTCCGCATCGACCAATGTGGCGCTAGCTTCTATGCGCGAAAAATCGCTAAAAGTAAATCGCAAAAATGTTGTATGGTGAATAGCATCTAAAGGCGTATTGCTCGCTTTGCTTTGCTTCACATTATTCGAAAAAACATTTGGTAGCGGTTGTGCCCAATGATGACCGGTTTGTTGCCTACCAAATATGTTTTCGGTAAAAACAATTCAGGTCGAGAAATTCGAGTTAAAATGCTTTTCGCCATACAAAACAAAATGATTTTACTCCTGCTGACCAACATTGAACGCACTCCTTGCGGGTAATCCATTGTGAACCATTGTGGTTACTCAAATTGATGGACCCCCTGTTAGTTAGAGCCACAACAATTTTTGCAGACCCCTCGTTTTTGATCAAATGGTGGCTCATTTAAACCGTTATAACTCGAAAGTTTCTCCAAAATTGGGTTGTTTAGTGAATAAAATATTGCTATTTTCTATATCCTAATCGGAAGAGCTCATTTTTCTGAGTTGAACGTGATTTTATTAGATTCAAATACCTTTGTTTTGTTTGATGATTAAATTAACAAAACAGTTTTTATTTTCGTGGATAGAATGACAGTTCAATCGATAAAGTGACAGTTCGACCCGAACAAAAAATTTTCCCCATACAAACTTTAAATGCATTTTAAAAATAGTTCCTGTACTCCAAAATTATGAAATTTTGGATTTCGACTATTTTTTGGGCGGAGAATCCGATTATGAAATAATCCGGATACCCCTAAAGAACCCAATTCACCTCAAAACGAATTGTTGTTGAAACGAGGTAAGATAGAGCTACTATTTACAATAATAAAAAGTTTGGTCGGCTATATTGATTTTGGCCGCCATCTTGGATTTTTATACCAAAACATTTTTTTTCACCATGATGGCAACCACCAATTTTCAAAAATGATGCATCAACTGAAAGCTGAGACATTTATACATAACATGTCAAAACATTATAGATTTATTTTTCTTCTTTCAAAAGTTATCTGCCGATTTGTAAACCATGCCACTTTTGCGCACTGGGCCCGGTACCGGCCGTTTACATAGATTCAGCGTTATTTCGCAGTGTTTACGAACACAAATTTAAAATCTGAACCCATCAATGGAAAGCTGAAGGTTCAAGCTTTTCAAAACAATTTAAAAGTTATAAAAGTAATGCCCGCATCATTGAGAAACAGTCAAAAACGGAAGCGAACCTCTGATTGGCCAAAATTTAGCGGCAGGTATACATGCAGGCGTAAACTCGGATGCTGTTGCATGTCGTTGCCGGTGCGAATGGAAATGTATGGAGAACGTGGCTTAATTTACAAAACTGCTGATAACTTTTGATAGAAAAAAAGACATCTCTAATTTTATGATATGTTATGTAACGGGGGGTCCATCAATTTGAGTAACCAAATGCATTTTCCTTACTTTTCTTGGGGCCCCGCGCACTGCAACATCTTCACTCCGCTTCATTCGCTTGTTCACTGGCTCCTTCTCTCCTTCCTGGGCCAGGGGATAGGCAATTCTTCTCCTTTCCTCTCTCTTTCTTGTTGGCTGCAGCCTCTCGCTGACCTTCCACCTGTCCCGTGCGTCCGTGGTGACGGACTCGAGGCTTCAGTGATCCGAGTGATTCACTGGGAACGCCTGGGTTTCGTAGGCGCACTAGTTGATCGTACCGGGTACAGGGCTTGATGCGGATTGCGGACACACTACTAATGAACAGGGAGGGTCTACGCGGCGGTGTGGCTCTAAACGATACGGAAAAGTTCTGTTTTAAAATAAAAACCGCGAGGTCCTGGATGTCCAGATTAATACTCCAACTTCCTCCTCTATTTTTCTCCTTATCCTTCTCCACTTCTTCCACCGTACATCCACCTCATGATGGCTACCACTGTACAAGATTCGCGGAAGTTACTTCCAGAATTGAGTACTATTTTATGACACGGAGGTGGATCGGAAGTGCTTTCACATAACCTAAGGAGTCCCGCAAGATTCCATCCTGGGTCCGCTATTATGGAATGTCATGTACGATGACGTGTTGAGGTTAGAGCTCCCGGTGGGGGGGCGGAGAACGTCGGCTAAGCTGACAACATTACGCTGGAAGTCTACGGTGAATCGATCGAAGAAGTTAAATTGACTACTACCCACTCAATAGTGGATGAGGTGGATGAGATCCGGATGTCGAAGCAGCAAGAGATGATCAGTCAGTGTAGGCGATTGCACTATCACGTCGAAGCGCTCCGTCAATCACTTGGGCGTGATGATCTACGATAGGCTTACCTTGATTGAAGCCACGTTGATTACGTCTGTAAAAGAGCCTCCTCCGCAGCTATAGTGGTACTGTCCCGGATGATGTCCAATAACTCTGCAGTATACGCCAGTAAGCACAAGCTTCTGTATAGTGTCGCCTCGTCCATACCAAGGTGTGGCGGCCCGGCTTGGGGCACGGCGCTAAGTAGCAAAAGCTACCGTGGTAAGCTGGAAAGTACTTATAGGCTAATGTGCCTGAGAGTTGCGAGCGCGTACCGTACCGTGTCACACGATGCACTTTGCGTCATCACTGGTATGGTGCCTATCGGTATCCTTCTCAGGGAAGACATAGAGTGCTTCGAAATGCGCGGTACAAGAGGCATACGAAGGACTGCCATGTTGGCATCCATGGTCAAATGACAAGACGCGTGGGATAGTTCCACCACAGGAAGATGGGCCCACGGGTTGATTTCGAGATTAGAAATTTGGGTCGATAGACACCATGGGGAATTAACATTCCACCTGATTAGGGTTGTCTCGGGCCATGGTTGCTCTACACAGTATCTACAATGTGTCGGTCCGCCGGTTCTTCCGAATGTCTGGTTTGTGATGGTTTAGTTTAGAGGTAACGGCGGAGCACGTTTTGTTCCAGACCGACTCCGGACAATCTTGTCCAGAAAATGTGTAACAACGAGTTTGGTCCGAATGCCATTTCATCGACTATCACCCACATCGTCTTGGAGCTACAGAAGAGGGGGCACGTGGATTCAAAGAATGGCTAATTCAGACGTTATACATGAGGTGGTCCAAGCGTTCAGAGTCAGCTGCGTAAGTCATACCGGTGCCCTGCGGTCGAAATCTACCCTTACAGCGATTACTTGACCGCGGGGAGAACATCCCGGTAGCGTTGCTGCCGTAGCGTCGGTCTACTGGGTTGGATCCGAGCTCGCGTTTGAAAAGGGGTCCTCGGTAAGGTCGGGACAGGTCGAGGCCCCATGTCGGCACGTTCTTCTGTGTGCTGACAGATAGGGTCAAATCGCTGTGTACGCGGTATCAATTTGGAACAATCTATTGAGGTAACATTCCTAAAAAGCAGCAGAAGCAAATTTAGAGGGCTTAGGGGGTACACAATTAGTTACCCAAATTCGACTTATCTAGCGTCGTTATTGATCAATGATAGGGGAACTTACGTATTTTCGGCCGTTTTGTTCACTTCGTCATGGGGGGTTTTTCGAAGCCTCTCTCTCTCTCTTCTTGGCGTTACGTCCTCATTGGGACAAAGCCT
The DNA here is from genome assembly GCF_035046485.1 of Aedes albopictus. NCBI lineage: Eukaryota > Metazoa > Arthropoda > Insecta > Diptera > Culicidae > Aedes > Aedes albopictus. The sequence continues at coordinate 137,029,208 of NC_085138.1, read as the reverse complement.
GCCTCAGCTTAGTGCTCTATGAGCACTTCCACAGTTATTAACTGAGAGCTTCCTCTGCCAATGACCATTTTGCATGTGTATATCGTGTGGCAGGCACGAAGATACTCTATGCCCAAGGAAGTCAAGGAAATTTCCTTTACGAAAAGATCCTGGACCGACCGGGAATCGAACCCGTCACCCTCAGCATGGTCATGCTGAATAGCCGTGCATTTACCGCCTCGGCTATATGGGCCCTATTGATCTCAAAATCGGCCTCAAATCTTTCCCAACGAAGCTGAATTAAACTACCAAGTTTCAGGCAATTTGGTCGACAAAAACCTCCCACGACGAAGAGAACAAACCTGCCGATAATACCCTTAGTCACCCTACATGAACTGCTAGAATTGCACTTCGAGAATAAGTGGAGTGTTTCAGCCCTTATACATTTTGATCACAGTGCAGATCAATCTCATCAATAACGGAGAAGTAACCATTGAACAGTACAATCAGTACTTGTTAAACTGAACATTATTTCATTATTACACTAAATCCCCAATTTACGCTCAAAACGGAGGGAGCGTAAATTGGGGAGCGTAAGTTGGGGGGAGACCTATTTGGGAATTAGTGCATTTTCAGAATTAGTGTGTGAGAATCATAATTAAAAAGTTTCGAACCTGTGATAAGTTAATAAGTTGTTTATAAAGTTACAATCAATAATTTAGCAGTTTTACTAAGTTCAGTTGTTCCTAACCTACGGTCATGAGTCAAGCGATTTTCTTAACAAACGAAGGTGTGAGGATGAAAGGAAATGGTTTTTCGGATTCTGCACTTCAGTGAGTACTTATCACAATGTAGTTTGTAGCAAAGATCAATGGTTCACAATCTTGGGCCACGGGCCAGAAAAATTTCTCAAGAACCGAAAGTACTAGGAAGAAGTGCAAATGTTTTTTTTTTTCGGATCGATCATATCAAGGATCAGTATCTCCAATACAGATATGTAGCAAAAATCAGATGTTTCCAATCTATGGTCACGGGCTATGTGAATATCTCAAGAACCGTAAGAGTGACGATAAAATGAAAATGTTTTTTTCGGATTCTACGCCTTTGGAACAACTTACTTAAATACAGCCCAGTGGCTCCCAATATGACGTCACAGGCCACGGGAATTTCTGAAACATAAAAAGTTCTAGAAAGTAATGCCAATGTTTTTCGGATTGTTCATCTCAAGGAGCAGTATCCTTAATACAGATGCATTTTGAAGATCAGTTGTGTCTAATCCATGGTCACGGGCCACGCAAAATTCTTAAAAACTTTTTTTTTTTTGATGAAATGAAAATATTTTTTTAATCACACCGCACGGAGCAATGATTATAATATAGTTATGTTGCAAAACTCAGTGGTTTCCAATCGGGGTTCACGGGCCACACGAATTTCGCAAGAACCAAAAATGCTAGGAAGAAGTGCACATGTTTTTCAGACTGATCATCTTCAGGAGTATCTTCAATATAGAAGTGTTACAAATATCAGTGATTTCCAACTTATGGCCACGGGCCAGTGTTGGTAAAAACTCAAATTCTCAAATCTCATGGTTGAGTTGTTTCACGCGCAATTCTCGACTCGCCATACTCACCGCCGAAAAAATCATGCATGAATTGACTCGTTAATTTACTCATTACTTTATTTCTTGGGGTTCTTATTGTTTACAACGAATTTTCAAGGATTGTATTATAGAGTAAGACCAAATCTTGCGTACAACAATAAAGAATGTCGTTTAAATTGATTTGGATTCGTTTTACAAGCGAATGAAATTTCGGCGTTTGACTCATGAGAGCGAGATTCTGCATGAAAATCTCGCGCGTGAGAAAATGATTCAGAATCGCACGCGAGTTTGCTCAAGCAAAAGCGGTTCATGAGCCAGCTTTGAGTGTGAGTTTACCAACACTGCCACGGGCCATAATTACTCAAGAACCGAAACTGTGAGAACGAAACGAAATTATTTTTCGGGACTTTAGGAAGGTTCTCAGTGGTGTTTCAGTATCATTACAGGAGCTCAGGAACTTCCAGTAGGAGTTCCAGAGATCTTAAGAGCGTTGCAGGAAGTCTCAGTGTTATTTCAGGGGTTCTAAGGGGGTTCCAGGGGGTCCCAGGGCGTTTCAGACAGTTTATAAGGCGTTTCAGGGGTTCTCGTGGGTTTCAACGGGAGTTAGAAGGGGGTCTCAGGGGCGTTTCACTGGTTTATCGGGAGTTTCTGGGGTTCAAAGGGGATTCCAGGGGGTCCCATGTGGATCCCAGGAGGTTTCGTGGGCGTTTCAGAGAGATGAGTCAAAATTTAGTCTACGTGGTTTATGAATGCATTCATACTAGATTACAATACGCCAAATCGGTCGTCCTAGGACTTTCGTTTTTAAGAAATATTCATGGTCCGCGACCCCAGAACCATTGAACTTTGCAATTCCCAATATTATGCTGCTTGTGGTGCATAATCTTAAAAACCACATTCCCTTTCTCATCGCATTGTAGATTCTTGAGAAATTTGCATGGCCCGTGACCCCAGCTTGCGCTTTATTGTAATAATTGCTTTTTGAGACACAAAATCTGAAAACCGTTTTCACTTGCTCATCTAACTCTAGACTCTTGAGAAATTGGCATGGCCCATTTGGAATCTCTAAGCTTCACAACACTACATTATTAAAATAAGTGCTCCTTGAGATCCAGAGTCCAAAAAGCATTCACATCTTCTCTCGGTTTGTCGGTTATTGCTAAATTTAAAAAAAAAACTCGAGAACCACTGAGCTTAGCAACACTAATTTATTGAATTATGTGCTCCTTGAGTGCAGAAACTCCCAAGCTTGAGAAAATCCCAGCTTGAAAACCACTGAATATTGCAGTGTCTATTAATTGTGATAATTGCTTCTCGAGACGCAAATTCTGAAAACCTTTCTCTATTTCTAATCTCACTTTCGGTTCATGAGAAATTAGCATGGCCCGTGGCCTCTGCAAGGAAACCTTTGATCTGTGCGACACCACATTATTCTAATACATGAAATGTACAGGGGATGGCCAAAATGTTTGCGATAGGCAACTTTTTTTGCTCTCACAAAAAAGTTCAACATGCTATAACTTTTCATAGAGTGTATCAAAAAATCTCAAAATTTTACTGTTTGACCTATTATATGTGCATCATTGGTACAAATTTGGACTCGATTGATCAATCTTTCGAAGCATTTGTATATTGTTAGTGTACGTTCAAAATTTCATTCAATTTGGTTCACTGGTTTCCGAGATATGACAGCTCAAAAATGAGTTGTCTAAAAAATAGTGTTTTACTCGAACGGTTCTAACTTCGTGAAAAACTATTCAATCGAGCCCAAATTTGTACCAATGATGCACATATAACAGGTTGATAAACAGTCAAAATTTTAGATTTTTTGATGCACTCAATGAAAAGTTATAGCATGTTGAATTTTTTTGTGGGAGAAAAAAAGTTGCCTATCCCAAACATTTTGGCCATCCCCTGTATATGCTCCTTGAGACGTAGAGTCCGAAAAAAATTTCACCCTCTCCTACAACTTTCGGATTTTCAGAAGTTTGCGTGGCCCGTCACTGAAGATAGGGAATCACTGAATTTTGCAACACTGGTGGTGATAGTGCTCCAACCTCGTTTGTCCATTATACATATGTTATGTATGTATCACACGTTAGTTGTTCCCGAATACCTAAAACACATACCTAACGAGAGCGTAAATTGAGGTTTCAGTGTATTCTGCATCTCTTACATACATCAAAAGCTCTTTCAAACGATCCGTGCAGCCCCACGTTGAAACCCCCGGTACAAAAGATTCAAACGCCAGCGCGAATAAAGGTGCCATCATGCTTGGAGTTCACTTTTACTCTTTGGACAACCACCCTTCCGTCGCGTCGTCGTCGTCGCATCGATTGGCAGAGAGCGCGCGCGCGGGCTCTTCGAAGCAAAGCTTAAATCGTGCGTTGTACGCGTGTTCAGCTAGTCAGCATTACTATCTTCAGATATTTCCCTCCGTCGTCGTCGACTGCCGCCCCTCGCGAGTTAGCTGCGCTGTTCCTCTAGTCGGTTCGATTAGTTTCAGTTTTTTTTTCTCGGTTTTGTGAGCTTTCGTGAGTGACACCGCGACTATCAACTGAGTATCGGCTGCTGCTGCTGCTTGCTTACTGCTACCCACTACCTTGCAAGGATCCGCGGCCAACGGTTTAGTGAATCAACGCAGCTCAACTTTGGCGAGGCGCTGCTCAGAATCGTGTTGAACCTCAACCGAGACGGATCTTGTTGGGTGGCTCGTAGGGCTTTGAGTAAAACCGCGCGGAGTGGACTGTGAGAGGTGTGATTTACCTGATTGGTGATAGTTAACAGGCAATTGTGCAAGTTTTGCTAGAATCCGATAAAACGAATAATCGCGCGGAACTGCCAACGGCGAGATGTCGAACATTAGTGCATTCTATCGCGACAAGGTCGTGTTCGTGACCGGCGGAACCGGGTTTATCGGGAAAATCGTGGTCGAGAAGTTGCTACGGTAAGCGAAGTGTTGGGGGAGTTGGGACGGCGCGCGGCTGTGAAGTGACTGTGGGTGGTCGTGCAGGGAGAAAGGACTGTTGGAATGTTTGAGGCGGAAGTGGATTCACGGCGACATTCTTACAGCTATCTTTTCTTTTCTTGTTGGATATTTCTTCCCCAAACAGAACGAGTGAAGTGAAAGAAGTCATTCTGCTGGTACGCGAAAAGAAGAACACACTGCCGGAGCAGAGAATCAAGGATGTGTGCTCGTCGCCAGTGAGTATTGCTAATTTTTGTCTGTTCTTCCCTGGTCAGATCCAGTGATGTCAATGATTTTTCATAGCATTTATGAAACTATTATGTATCGAAAACAATATCAAGTGGAAATAACCATGAACGTAATATGTGCAATAAAATAGGATTAAACATAGTGTATCACTGAACTGAATTGAATTGGTGTTTACAAGAACTCAAACATGTGATCGAACATGTGATAAAAGCATGCGAATTAAAGAAGACGTGGCGAATTTTAGAGTGGGTGTGACGTGTTTTAATGCAAATATTGAGATCATTTATCTAAACTAGGAAAACCAATGTGAGCTTTGCTGAATGCTGAATTTCCGAAATAAGTAGCAACGAATTCTCTTGAAAGTGGAGATCAGATATAAATAACGGTCCGAACCTTGACTACAAAGAACAATATTCATATCGTTGTTCCATCGTAGTACTTCTTGTCAAAGCTATTCAAAGGCTAATAAAAAATGTACCGGCAAGTCTCAAACCAATACATGTTGGCAAAAATACAAAAAATACAAAAAGTGTTCATAAGCTCCCATGTGAAAAGGTAATGTATTATGAAGTGCAATATGAGGTTTTGAAATATAAGGGATGTTATACTTGTATTGTGGTGTTTTTGTTGGGCTGATACAAATTAAATTTTGACAACAAGGGCAGATGGCAAGTCTCTTCAAAATTATCAACTTTGTGAGTAGCAAGTTTATTGACCCGGTCAAACCCCCATTTTTATTTATTGACACCTAATATAGTTTGCACAGCGATTTTTTTACTAGCATTTTTTTTTTTCTTTTTTTTTTTCTTTCTGAACATCACTATTTTGTTTTTATTTTTCTTGATTGTAGATTCTTTTAGAAATAAACATTCCGAGACGATAATAAACATTTTTATACGTTTTTAAACTTTGTCTCATGGTAAAAATATCTTTAATAAAATTCATTAAACTATTTGGCTGTGATGGAATAATTGTTGAAAAATAAAAATGTGTATATTGTTGTGATTCAATACATATAACAAAAGCAATGTCTTAAAGGAGACATTTAAATACATTTTTCGGTATTTTAAACTATTTTTGTTTTGTCGTGGTTGAATGTGGTTGAAAATTAAAATCTTTGCCGAGAATATCAGGAAGATCCCCAGATAACTTTCAAAACAGGATTTCTAACAGACTTTTTCGATAAATTTCTAGAGAATCAACAGTTTTCGAAAAAAAAAATCTCCCAATCCTCCTATGAAATTCAAAAATACAAGGAGGTAGATTACGTGGCTAGATCAAATAAAGCTCATAATCACTGTTCTATTTAAATAATGTAGCCGATTTAGATGGGTTTGGAATTCACAGTAGAACATCAGTAAGAATGAAAAAAAAAAATCATGAAATTTCTGGAGGATAGATGAACGATAAACAGTTTTAGAATAATAGTTATGATTAAGGACAAGGTATTTGGAGTACATAGCTCAAAATTTCTTGAGCACCGTTTTTTAGAACCGTTGTACGGATTTGGATGAAAATGCATCACGCTAATTGTTCAGTGGTTGTCAACAGCGTGATGCATTTTAATCCAAATCCGTTCAACGGTTCTAAAAAACGGTGCTTTAGAAATTTTGAGCAATGTACTCCAAATACCTTGTCCTTAAAGCTCTGGAGCTTGTAAGGATTTCTGATAATGTGTTGTGATGATGCAAAAAAAATAAATAATGATTGGGTTTTTAGATATGCAGCATTCAGTGTGGTTGTTTCTTGTAGAGAATTCGGTAAAGTTTTGAAAATCAAGCTGAACTTCTGTATGAACTTATAAAGAGAATCAGCTGGACTAAGTTCTCCATCTGATTAGTGATTAGGATCATTAAAAAAGTAATAGAATTTATATGAGTTTTTCTATCTTCAAATCTATGTACCTCTCTCTCTCTCTTCTTGGCGTAACGTCCTCATTGGGACAAAGCCTGCTTCTCAGTGTTCAATGAGCACTTCCACAGTTATTAACTGAGAGCTTCCTCTGCCAATGACCATTTTGCATGCGTATATCGTGTGGCAGGCACGAAGATACTCTATGCCCAAGGAAGTCAAGGAAATTTCCTTTACGAAAAGATCCTGGACCGACCGGGAATCGAACCCGTCACCCTCAGCAAATCTATGTACCATATTCCTGAAAATTGTTTAGTTATTTGTTATAACCTTATACAGTGACCCCACAATTTATGAATCGGCAAAAATGACCACAGTTTATGGATCACTCATTTGATCAACACGGTGATTCATAAATAGTGTACAAAATTAAGGTGATTCATCGGTGTGGGGTAGATTTTTTTCGCGAAATATTTTCAAAGTTTTTTCGAACCTTTTGTGATCTCTGTAAAAAAGTTTTATTTCTTGATTTTTTCATGTTTCTAATGAATTCTGAGAATTTGCACATAAATTTTGTTGAATGATTGTATAATCATTCATTTATGAATTCTACCAGAATGTCTGCAAGACATTTAGTAAACAATACAAGCACGTACCTCTACAAATTATGCAATGATTTCGAATGATTGAATCATTTAATACTATCTCTACGAAGTCCAACATTTTAGGAAATTCGTCATGGGCTCAGTCACATTTTTTTCTATAATTTTACCATAAATTGATTTCAGAAGTTACCTTAATCTTTCCTCTAAGTGCGTATGAAAACCGATTTCAAAAATATTGCGCCGTTATTATTTATTTGTTTTTTTTTTGCTGGTGTTGATATGGCTAAGACATGGTCCATCTTGCTCCGTTATCTAAATATATAAAAATGCAGTGGCATACGTAGGACCGCGCATAACTTGCGAATGAAAGGTCCGATTTTGGTCGTCTTAGTTTTGTTCTGTTAGTTTTCACCCAAAGAAGGTTAATGAGGCAAAAAACATGGAATATATTTCATTATTATTTTTATCGAGTGAATAGCATTGCATCATTATATTTCATCATGTTGAATTATACTACATAACTATATTATTATATGAATATATAACTATATGACTATATAACTATATAATTTTTATACTGTATAACTATATAACTTTGTAACTTTATGACTATATGGGGTCGGGAGGGAGCATCAGGGTATCATTGAAGTTGTAACTGTACGACGGAGTGGATTGCCAGCCGGAGTGTGGTGAGAAGTAACTATAACATCCTTGTAGATGGGTTCTTCTATCCCAACAGTTGCAATGGATATGACGCGCCCTTCTTGTGACAAACCATCCCGTAGAAAGCTTGACAAGTAATGTAAATTTCATTATTCACCCTGTTGGATCATACTGTTGGAAGGAGATTCTCTTTATCCCGCGGATTTCGCGTAAGTGTCTCTACTTACGGGTCCGCCACACCCCCTTTTGGCCCTTCATACAGTGGTGTGTTGAAGTCAGTGTGGTAATGAAATTGATCTTTGCTGTTAAGTGGAACTGCATGCAGAGCAAGACTCAAGCTAGGATGGTGGCTACCTACATACATACATACAAAAAACATGGAAAAATTGAGAGTTTCTGAAAATCAATCTCTCACTCATTTTGACCTGGGACTTGGTCTTGGTTAAAAACTTGAAACGTCAAAAAACGCAGTAGGCAAGACAAAGGTTGTCGGGTACAGCTATTTTAGTAAAAAAATCAAAAACCAAATAACCACGTTATTAAAGTAATAAAAAAACATTCCAGATATTTTCCAACAATATATCGAGGAAATGTTCTAGAACCATGTATCACCGAAAATTATTCCAAATCTAGAATATTGTTTATAAACTACTTAACAAGAGTTTTTTTTTTCTAGTTATTGCCTGTAAATAAGTTAGATTTTATCCTAGAAATCGTTAGCTATTTAAGGTTATCTCTAAAATCACTTTTATTAAAGAACTTCTCTAACTGCACCACCAAAACATTTCTACTGAAATTTTACCTGAAAATTTCCACGACTTTACAAGTATTTCGTGGATCTGCTAGAAATGGCATGCAAAAACTCTACCAGAAATGTTGCCCAACGTGGAACTGTTAAAAATATGTTCATGAAAAAAGCTTATCAAAAAATTGCGATCATTTCTTTTAAAGGCTCCATTAGCAATAACACCGATGTTCTGTTGAAGACAAACAAGTATTGCTAGAATACATATTTACAAAAGTTTTCGCTCACTATTAAAAAAACATAAAATTTAGTTTTTTTAAAGAAGTATTTTATTTAAAATTGTACACCTTTTTCTGAATTACTATGATTTTTTTTTTAGATTTTCAGAATTTAGGCATCTAAACCTCAAATACATTTCAAAGGTATTTTTGTTTTCAACTTTTGTTATTAGCATAAGGCATCGTACACAAATTACGTAACGCTATAGGGGGAGGGGAGGGGAGTCTTGCTTAGTGTTACGAGCCATACAAAATATTTTTGGTTTTCATACAAATAGCGTTACTTGGGGGAGGGGGGGAGTCTGAAATAGCTGATTTTAGCGTTACGTAATTTGTGTACCATGCCTAACTACTAAAGGCGTTGTAGGGTATTGGTTCCCTTATTAAACATGTGGTTTCCATTTTCATCCTACTCATGATTAAAGCGCTGTTTGTTATGTGTTTTTTTATTTTTGTATTTTCTGTTTGAAGTGAGCACCCATAAAAACAAAAAAGAACGGAATCAATCGGTGCCGCAGTCGCTTGTTTCCGAATACGATGAATATGGGAAAATGAGATTACAGATGGCACACATACCCTAAAGGTTGAGGTAGGGCAAAAAGTCGTTTTTTTATTTTTTTTTTATCTTGAAGTATGGATTACTCAGAATGCTGAGTCAAATTTTCATAGAGATCCAAGCAGTAGAAGCAAAGATGTAGCGGTTTGCGCCTCACTCCTTTACGAGCGCGTAGTTTATACTTGAAACTTTAAACGCGATTATCTCGGAATCATGTTTTTCCAAAAACTCCAATGTGGTGACTGCAATTGCAGAAACAGTTCTCAACCGATTTCAATTATTTTTTAGTGTTCGTTATTCATGTGCGGTATCCTTGAACGATCGACATTAAAAAAAAATAAAAATATATCAGTGATACGATTGTTTTCATCCATTTTTTTTTTTGATAAAATATGAGATTTTTCTGTTCTCGTATGAAAAAAAAACTATTTTTTAATATACTGATCGTTCAAAAACACCACAAGCCCAACTAACAATCGGAAGCCGCAAACAAGCAAACATGCTGAATTGTTTCTTTTTTAATGATAGCTGAACTAAAATGATGCTGTACTCATTACTGTACAAATGCTTTTCAATTGAAAAAATAGCCAATGTTCAACCTTTCGTATCGGTATCAACAATGATAATTTTAAACACTTTTTAGGCGTTTAATAAGTTGTAATAAGCGACTTGCAGCAATAACAAGACTTTTTTCTGCTTCTTGTAAAGTTCATGTAAAAATTTGCAAATGTATTTGTGGAATGTGTATTGCGGATTTTGCCCCGTAATAGACTCACGCGCGGAAAATTTTGTCCCACCAAAATATTCTCCCACCGTTTTTCCCATAGATTGGGTTTTGTCACTGCTAACGAAAACAACATTAAACGCATGCTCTTGGTTGGTGCAATGAATACATAGTTCGTTTAGCTGCTAAATGCCATGCAAACTGACGTGTGAATATTTATTTTTTTCTCTTCGAAGATTTGCTCGAAAGTCTATCAATGAATAAAAAATGCAATATTTCATAAGTCAAATAGGCGCATTCGTTTCATCATACTTCGACTCAGTGTACAGGATGGAAAACACTTGTTTTTTTTACTGAACAGCAGTTAAATTACCCAGTCAATCAGTGGTCGTACAAGATGTTGAATAAGATGCTAAAGTGGAGGCGATATGCGTAAATGGAGGCCTAAATGGAGGCATGCACGCATATGGCCTCCACTTTATCATCTTATGCAACATCTTGTACGATTACTGGTTGTCTGGGTAATGTGTTGTTCAGTTGTTAACCATAAACAGAACATTATTCACCACTACTGAATAGGAGTCAAAGTGTGACCATTATTAGACCACGAGAAGTTTATGTTTTGATTTGAGCGTTCCATTTCATCAATCGACGGGTCTCGAGTTCGAGTCTTGATTTAGGTAAATTTATGTGTAGTTATTTTTTCACAGTAGTTGTTCACAGCATCAGTGCCAATCATAAACTCCCGTGTAAATTGTAAATTTTTGCATTTTATTTATTTTTAACCATTTTATCTAAAGCTAAATAACAGATTTACTATATAGTTGTAAAACAATTTAACAACAAACAATTCAGTTGGTATACAACACTATGCTTTATAGTTTCTCCAAATTTGTGTGAACGAAACTCGAACAAAGTTTGTGCCTGAAAATTATCCAAATGTTATTCAGCATCATGCTGAATTATTTCGTCGCAAAATAATTATAAAATGAGTGCTTGTTAGTTGGGAGGACCTCTAGTAACAATTTTGTTTTGGGTTTGTTGAGTCGTTATTGTTATAACTCTTGTAATTAGTAATGTTTTTTCATGGTCTCAAGCGATTTTATACATCAAATATTGTACTACGTGTAGAAGAGAATTTTAAAATATAGTTACACATTTTTACAAAAGATCAAAGTTTTCCTTATTTTCTCGCACTTCAATATATATAATTCCTTAACTCCGACCAATACATAATTCACCGAGGGGAGATTCAACAAACACTCCCATACAAACTTTCCATTGATTTTTAAATTAGTGCTCGGGCACCAGAAACTATGAAAAATTGATCTTGTACCGATTTTTCGAACTCTCTAAGCAGAATACCCTCTTAGAATTAGTGTGTACCTTTTAATGTGGACCTATGTTGCTTATCCTTTGACAGATATGCGTATTTCGACTACCTACACTGATAAAAATCCAAACGTTGGGTTTATAAGGCTATTTTTTATACAATTTATAAGACATTGTGACCGTTATTTTCAATTGTGTGCTTATAAAGATCATGCAAGACTATTTAGCTTTGATGAGGTAACTCATGAGACGTATAGACCTTAATCATAACTATTATGTTTGGTCAAACATAAAAGATATAAGTTTGTTCTTATAGTCAAAAATTATATCTGTTCACATATAATTTTTAACTTTGGCCGATTCAGTTTCCAACGGCCATCAAGATCGTCACCATATTCGTCTCCGAGCCTCGCACTGGACTTCCAAACGACACGGAAACCTCAGCATTTTCTCCTGATTCACCTGCGGAATCGTGCGGAATTGTCAGGGTAAGCTTGCATCGTAGGTGTTTCGTATTGCTGCTCAAATTTACCAGACCGGACCCCTGGACTACAAGCCAGACAGAAACGATTGGAGGAATCCCGCTTCGTGCACACGAAGAGCAATTCGAAAGGATGTTAGGGATAAAGCTACACAAAAATGTTTCCTTTTCTCGCTGCAAGACCTACACCTGGAACTTCCAAGCCCCGTCCACTGGAGGAAGCTGCAGGAGGACCAAGAGGATCCTGCACAATCGGTACATTTCTTTTATTTGTTTCAATAAAAAAAGAATAGTATGTTGATAAAGATGTTTGTTTTCGTTTGATTATGGTTTGATACATGATTTTATGCAAAATTGAAACATAATTGTTATATACCGCGTATGCATAAATGTTATAAACCTCAAACATAAATTTTATTTACCACGCTAATAAAATTCATTTAATCTCACGCATAAATTTCATTTGAGTTAAAATTTATGAAATTTATGTTTCCGAACATGGTTTTTAAAGGTGATGCCAAATTGCAAAAAAATATGTAGTTTCGCACATAATAGTTATACGGAAAATTTCCTCAGTGTACCACTTGTAAGCTTCCACTACTAGTGGATAACTGACACTGAGGAAGATTACAAGTGGTAGTCGAAATACGCCATCGGTCAAAGGATAAGCAACACAGGGCGGAATTAAAAAGTACAAAAGTTATTACACTCATTCGAAAAATGAAAAATTGGATTTCAGTCCAGTTTAGCCTGCAGATTCAGAATACGCAGTTGCCTTGAAACCATTTAAATACCCAATTCAATCTACGTTGGTGTTTTATCCAACGAACGTCTAGAATTCTTCCAATGGGCTTTAGTGTATCTTTCCGGAATGCCTTGTGTATATTTTGTCACTTAATAACAATCATTTGTGTTCTTTCCACTAGGCTACACACCAAAAGATAAACATTTTAATAGCCGAGGCTTCCGATTTGCGTCGCGGAATAAAACAGAACACATTTCGATACCGGTTAGCGACAATCCCACCCAAGCTTGTTTCGCCAACTTTGCATTTATGGCGTAGCACACAATCCAACTCGTTCAGCTATAGCCATAGTTGATTTCCTTTCAGATCTTAAATTTTCCAATCACACTGGAAATCTTTCAATGCCCTTCTATACCCAGTGGCAACCAGCGCACCTCTTTTTCCCGCGTTTATCGGACTCGCTAATCGCTCGTTCATGTTGCGGCTGGCTAGTGCTAGTATAGTACCCCGGAGTCCGGACTATAATGACTACAGGTAGCAAGCAGGCAGGCACATTTGCACTCAGGTTTCGCGCGAGGTGTTCTACATTTCATTGCCGGCGCGCGCTCGCGCAACGTACTTGTTCAACTGTCGTCGTACCCTAGGTTAGGATTTGATCTCATAACGGCGACGCACGGGGTTATCCCTGGGTGCACAAGTGCTGTTCAAGTGGTGCACCATGCGAGCGGCGAGGGGAAATACCGATCTGATACCGATTTGAAATGCTAACCCGATGAGAAATAGAAACAGCACACTCGCGATGCGATGCTGGCCGGTAGCCCCCGCGCGCAAGGCAATCTACAATTCGCCCGCGCCAGGGTCGCTCGATTAGGATTATGGGGTTGGCACGACGGCACACGACATCATTTCCGAAATGTGCAAAAAATTTTGAGCTGTCGTCGATAGAGAAGAGTTTAAGGCGGTTTGTCGCTTTGTGGGCTAGTATTTTTCCATTTCGATTGACGTATTTTGTTGCGACGAGTGTGATTAACGGAAAAATTGAAAGGAGTGACAAATCACAACACAATACAGACAACAAGTTGGGAGTGAATGCGAAGCTTATGGAAAATTTATGAACTAATCCCACAAAACCACATACAGGAAATCACGAGCTAAATCAGGTTGTAAGCTTTTTCATCCGCATGGTTTGAGTACGTTTGTGGTCGCGGTCGTTCTCCGGTATGGTCTAGAATCTTTGCGTACGGTCATTGAAATTGACAGAGCTTAGAATATCTTCCTACATACCACACAATATCCCAAACACAAAAATCACTGCACACCTTTTAGAATTTTGCCTTTGTATGGAGTTTGAAGGCCAAATACATGGGGCATTGGATGAATCCTTCGTTCAGCACGCCGTGTAGATACTGTGAAAATGCACATCTTTTCTGAAGACTGCAAAACTCTATCTCATCATTCAAAGGTAGCACGGCCATTTTTTTCACTATTTAGTACAAATTTTAAAGTATTGCAACTTTGAAAGTTGCAGATATTAGCACCTAAATGTTTGCATCACTCAAGCATTTACTCAAACACTATCGAAGCACATAAGAAACAAAGCGGGATCGCGCGGGATTCTTGAGAATTTTCGTAATCAACAACAACCTCTTTAATCCGCTTTTTCCGGTGTAACTTTCTTTTCTTTTTTTTTTCTTTATTAAAGAGGCTTTCAGCCAGACGCTGGTTCACCTCTCAACGTAACTTTCTTGATTTACTTTTCAATAGGTATGTTTGATGTTCTGTACTACATACTTTTGCGGAAGAGAGTATTGCGCTATCTCTTAAATTTAACATTGAAATCTGTTTTTTGTGTTTTATCTACAACATAGCTCAAATTTGATCATAAAGGCTTTTAATAAAAGAGTGAGTCGTTTGCTATCTTCTTCAAAAACATGTGTTTATGAAGCTTTTACTACTTTGCGTATCAAAAAATATATCAAGAAAGTTACGACAGAAAAAAATGGTTTAAAGAGGTTATTGTTTTATTTTTCAAAATTTGTCATGATTGCCGCGCGATCCCGTTATCTTTCTTATATGCTTCGATAGTGTATGAGTAAAAGTTTGAGTGATTCATTTTTTTTATACGTCCCACTACGCGCCGGCTTGTCACGCTCGATTTGGCTCAGAATGCAGTAGATGATAGTTGATACTCTAAAGAACAAATTTGTAGAAGATCATACTACGAAAAAACTGAAGGGGTTACATTGCTTGCGGGGGACAACAAAGTCGAGCTTTTTTATTGAATTATTTGAAAACATACTAGCTAGACATTCCAAATTTCATAAATACTTGTGCACTAGAACCAAAGTTACATCCCATTCTAGCGCGCACCCTCCATAAGGACAAGAAAAAGCGCAAAACATGGAGCGGACCTAGTGTGATGGTTAAAGCACATGACTATCACGCCGAGGACCTGGGATCGAATCCCACTCCCGAAAAACTGATGAACTAGTGGTGGTGTTGCAAAAAGTTCCCTTATGGTGATCACAATTTCTTAAAAACTAGTTGACCGATTTGCAAACTTTATTATAATTATTGATATTTCAGATCTCGAGGTACTGAATGGTTAATTTTAATGAAAAAAATACAAGCCAAAATCCATGTTGAACGAAAAAGCCGATGTTTTTGGTGTCAAAAGTTTAAACAAAGTTTTTTTTAGTCAACTATGCATTTATTTATAAAAATTGAACCGTTTAGTACCTTAGGATTTGAAATACGAACAATTAAAAAAAAAAAAGTTTGCAAATCGGTCAACTAGTTTTTAAGATATTGTGATCACCGCAACGGCACTTTTTAAGAACATCATTTCGAGATAATCGCGTTTAAAGTTTCGCGCCTTGCTTTGTCCTCATGGAGAATGTGCGCTACACGCTAAGACCGCTCAGCACCTAGAATGTGTAAACCCTACTCATAGGTGCATCATTTCCAAACCACACCAAACATGTGTAACAGTTACACATTCACAGAAACAACTCGTACACTCTTCTAGATTCGAAATGTCGATATTTTTTTGTTTACCAAGGTCACTTGTAAACATAGATAGATTGTCGTACACAAATGTTTGCGAATTTCACGATTTTATGGATGCAGGAGCTGATTTTGTGAATGTGCACTTTAGTGCTGGGCGGTTTTAGCGTGTACAATTGGCTGTAACTTTGGTTCTATTGCTTCAATCTTCATGAAATTCGGAATGTGTATTGTCTAGCAAGTATACTATGAAGACACCCTTCTTCTTCTTCTTCTTGGCGTAACGTCCTCACTGGGACAAAGCCTGCTTCTCAGCTTAGTGTTCTATGAGCACTTCCACAGTTATTAACTGAGAGCTTCCTCTGCCAATGACCATTTTGCATGTGTATATCGTGTGGCAGGCACGAAGATACTCTATGCCCAAGGAAGTCAAGGAAATTTCCTTTACGAAAAGATCCTGGACCGACCGGGAATCGAACCCGTCACCCTCAGCATGGTCATGCTGAATACCCGTGCGTTTACCGCATCGGCTATATGGGCTATAAGACACCCTTGAAACCACTGAAACGCCACTGAAATCACCTGGAACGCCTCTGAAATGCCATGGAATGCCCTAAAACACTCTTGAAACCTCTAAAAAAAACTCTCCCTGAAGCACCCTGTAACAACCCTAAAACACCCCTGAAACCCTTTGACTACCTCTGGCAGGTCTCGGAAATTCCCTGGAACGCCCCTTAAGCCTTATGTTACCCTCCTTGAAGCTTGAAATGCAGCTAAAGTTCTCTGGAACGCCCCTTGAAATCCCTTAAAAACCATTGTAACGCCTCTAAAACCCATCGGCACACCCCTTCAACGCACCTGAAACCCTCTGTAGCCTCCATTAACACTCAATTAATAACTCTGGAACACCCCTGAAACGCCTCCGAAACCAATTGAAATCTCCTGAAATGCCCCTGAATCTTCATGCAACCCCTTGAAAACCTCTGGAACGCTTCTGAAATCCCCTGGAACACCCTGGAACCCATTGGAACACCCTTGAAACTTCCTGAAACCCCCTGAAACTCTTTAAAACACACATGGAACCCATTGAAATCTCTTGGTATGCCCTTTAAATACCCTGAAAACCTTTGATATGCTCTTGAAACCCATTTAAACATATTTGGAACTCCCCCTGAAACCGCCTGGAACGTCCATGAAACCCCTGAGACCACCTGGAATACCCCTGGAACTGGAACGTCCATGAGACTCCCTTGAAATTGAAAAAATATTAAGTAGTTATGCTAACAGTTTAGGTTATGTCAGTGTTCAGCAATTGGATCATGCATGCATAATGAAAGCGTGATGAAGCAATCATTTATTTATAATAAAATCCATAAGAGAAGGTAATTTTAAACAATGCAAAAGTTTTAAGGACAACCTGCCGGTTCTTGTAACAATGGTATGACCTTGATATTTATAAGCATTAGCATTATCATTAAACAAGTCGCACAAATTCGTAGGCGGTACAGTCCCAGACCGCTGACGCTGTTACGAGAATTTCCTCCTTCCCGTTCGTTACCAAAGTACAGAACCCAGCAATTTTGATTTCATCGAAGTTTTGTAGCGATTCAAAAACCCTAACCATTAAAACGTTGACGCCGAATTCAAAGTCGTCTCGAGCTTCAATATACCTCCTATGGCCCACGTTCTGGCTAGTTGGCCCAGTCTTGCTTTAATCTACAGGACTTCGTATAAAAACCGACTTAGGAATTCAGATTGTATCATAGTTTTTCCTTATCCCCGATACAAGCTTCTAAATAAAACCATCTTAAATGTGACTCGATAAATGTTTGTTTTGCATATTTTTCACTAACAATGTTCGATCGGCAGAATAAATTATACTTGGTTGTTTATCCAGCCATCAATTGAAAAGATGCCTGATATTCCGATCTGGTATTCAGATTTTTTTTTTGTTATATTACCAACAGATTTGTTTTCCTGTTTCATTTATGTAACGAAAAATGTAATGAAATGTATTAAATTTATTCGGTGGAATTGGATGTATCAAAGTTTTTCCAACATAGCGGATAGGACGAACCCTCCTGATCCGGTCATAACAGAGCTCATGATAGAACTATGAGGTTTTATCAGAGCATTTCTGAGTCTGTGTTGCGGCCACGAAATCTTTAGCTGGATTTTAGCAATCCCACACCGTTTAGTATATTTGTTCGCAAATACCGCTAAACTTCAGCACAAGCTGATATCAGCGATTTTCACATGAACTGGCATGCAGCTGTTTGATTAGAACAGTGTAAATCATCAACTAGCTGAAATTGATAAAAGAAGGGAATTTTGGATGAGATTATTATATAAATTTTAGTTTGAAAATAGCCAAAGAATCATTAGTTTTAAGTAAGTTTAAACAAAAACTTCTGTCAAGCTTCAAGACTAAGGGCCGCTTTCTATAAAACTCTCATAAAACTTCAATATGTTTTATTTGAGTTTCATTGAAAGCCTATGTATCATCAATTCATGACTACTTGTAAGCATGCAGCTGATGATGTTTATAGAAGAAGTTATATAATAGTTATATAAAGTTATATAATAGGCGCCACAACGGCGTACAGGAGCAAACTCACCAAATTATACGAATTCTGGTACTAGAGTGCTAGACGATGTTGTTGTTTTCCACATGCGTCTTTCGGACATCCAGCAGCAATAAAACTGAAAATTACACAAAAATCTCGCGAAAATGAATGAAGACGAGTTTCGGTACCCTTATGGAAAAAAACACCATCACAATCCTGAATTATTCTACTCAACACTACGTGATCCACTAAATCTTCAGGTAAGAGCAATATATAGACCACCGAAGACCACCAAGGTGAAATTTGCGGAAGGCATAGTAGTACACGAAGAATGTAAAAATTGGTCACCCTCAGGGCGAAACGAAAAAAAATCTAATAACACTAGTTTACAGCATTTTTGAACACGATAAGGTAATGATCATTTTTAGTGTAGAATCACGCCCTGAATTCGATAACGTGAAGGAAAAAATACAGTGGAGCGGATTTTTTTTTGAATTTCCATACAAGGCTGTCGATTTGAAATCGAGTTTTGTTCTATTTTTAAGCAAAGTTGATCTCTTCATACATCTCTATTTCCGTAACTAATGCTCCGATTGAGCTGCAATTTTTAACTGGCTACTATCCAATGTTTCAAATGTCTTTTCGTATATCTGTAACCTTTGATGTAGTGAACAGAGCTCAATCAATTAAATACAAGTCAAAATTAATGTAACTCCGTGGCGACTGTCAAAATTTCAGACAAATCGGTTCACTAGAAACCGAGCATTACATATGAAGTAAAACTTTCATTTGAGTCGTTTTCTATGATAAATGTCTGGTGGTCTTATTGTTTTGTCCGACACTGTATCTGTCATAGGACGCAAACATAAAGTTGGAATTAAACGGGGCAGTTTTTAACTCGATTTTCTTTTACTTAGCCCCAGTAGGTGTTTGAGGAGGGCAATCCACGGGGATCTTAAGGCGGTTTTCTGAGGGGTTGCAAGACTTTTCAAAGCTTTTCAAGGCATTTCAGTGGATCTCAGTGTGTGAGTATAAACCTTATATGCACGTAATACAGCAAGAGATCACTAGTTACTAGATTTGATGTCCCATACCCATGGTAGTTTGTATAGACCCTCTGAATAGTTATTAAACTCACTATCTGAGCGAACATAGTTGCATCAGGCTGTATGAGCATGAGGGTTGTTCATTAGTACTTCAACTGATCACTTCAATAGCTATGCTTGTAGATCCAATTACCTCAATGACTCAAGAGGGTTCTTGGATACCCTTAGACTCCAACTTAAGTATCCATGAGTGTAGATATTGACAGTTCTTCGCTAATACACACCAGGTTTCATTGACGTACAGGAGCATTTCTCGCAATACAATGGAACCTGGCTATCGTCGAACGAAAAAAATATCCACTAGCCCACTGGATGTTTCGTCAGTTGTCCGTTGCCTATTGTTAGTTATTGGTCAGTCTGAACAACCTCTCGCTGGAGACAGTGTAGTGCCTAAGAAAAATGGACAATTTGCTTCACTTTTGAGCTACCATTGTACCACAAACTAGTCCAACGATCAATCGATCACTCAGCGCTAACCTACCCACTTAGCACTAATTTAAATCAGTACCGGAAATACTTTGGCACACCAATCGGGCTCCATAAAACCAAGCTGATTAATATGCGCTCCCAACCCGGATGATCCAACCGGCCCGATAACAAAGCACTTCGCCTAGTAGGAGATGCAGGCAGAATACCTACTACCAACTGCGTTGATGGATCATTAAATCGGGTTTTAATTGCGTGCGGAGAGCCGTTGCCAAAACGTCGACAGAAAAAGAAACATAAGACGGATGACGACGGCACGTGATCCGATTAATGCTCAATCCACAACACCTTCGATGACCACAGTCGTCAAAGTCGTCATCGTCGTCAAATGAAGGCTGCTCCTTGTTTAATAGTGGAGGAGATGTCACTGTTGTCAAATCAGAGAACTGATGAAGATGGATTTGAATCATTTGAAAAGCAACTCTGATATGTCAGGGGTACAAAGAGGATGGGGCCATCTTTAGTTTATTCCGTAGAAGGTGACATGGATAGACTAGCATAGGATAGCATATAATGATAACTGTTACAGAGATGTTCATCAAACACTTAAGCTAAAAATCTGAACCGTCCTTGATGTGTGTCCTGAACCTGTGATCCATGGGGTTTTCCTCAAATAACGATTCTCCATGAAACCCCATCAGCTCAGAACAGAACAACACAAACCATCTCAAGTACACGACATAAACTTAAGAATGATCGTCAATTGGAAGATAAAAACCGAAGAATGAGGAAAAAACCGCCGTCGCAAGTCCGGTTCAATAACATCATGATCGCAAGTCATAATAACATCATTCGTTTGAAAATCCCCCTTCCAAAGGTTCCTTACAAAGCCCTCCTTAGTAGACGATGTACGATTCTTCCATATTTTACCAGCTCACGTGCGCCGAGGTATAAAATGATCGCTGCTGCATACGTGCGCAGAATTTTGTTTATTGTCCAACTAAACATGCAACCATGCCACGCCTCTAAGAATGGCACGTAGTTTTCTGGTGAGTCAAAAATGGTTGTTTGGCTGGTGTACTAAGAATGATGTGGGATCATCAGTTATCCGGGTCTTTGTCATATGGAAAAAAAATCTGAGGGATGCTCGGGTGTTTCCAGCATCTTTTAAGAACTATGTATTACTATCATTTTTTTAATTTTTCGCTATCCAAAAGCAAGGTTGATCTCCATTTGAATATCTCTGGCCTATCTATCATAGACATTAACAGATTTTCTTTTCTGCACAAAACATGGAAAAACTATTGAGAAAGCATTGAATAAAGTTGAAGAGAAACGTTTGTCCCACATTGTAATGAAGTCAAGAAAAAAAATAATAAGATATACCAACATAGCAACAGTTTGAAATTTGAATAAAAATGTTCAATCCCTGTTCAATGTCAATGCTTCATACTGCCCATCCTAAGCTAAGCATGTACCTTTGCTCGCCCGGACATCATCTCAGCAATTTACCCAAAATCTGAAAATAAGCTAAAGTTGTAATCCCAACCACTTGCCTGCACAACACGTCAACCATACGCACGCAACTTCTGAATCAACGTAAGCATATGCATAAAGGAACCATTAGCACAAAGACATCAGCCAAATTTGGGTTGCACCTTTTCTGGTCTCTGCCGCAATCGGCGGCGGCGGCGGCGGAATCGGTCGATCGCGACATGCCGTGAATAGCAACTACTGGATACTGGTCTGTTTCGTGTTGCGGAATTGCTAAGAGACAACCCATGTCACGTAAACTATTCGAGTTCCCAGCTGAGGCCTGAAAAAGTGATTTGTCGTTATTCTGCTGGGCTCGCGATAAAGGAAAGGGGGGAAATTTAAGTTACCAAAAAATTCTCCAAGACCGTAACAATGCGTACTGAAATATTCAAATTTTAATTTTTTTTTTTGAAAATTTAGCGAGACCCAATTTCGAGTTGTCTCAATTGTACAGTTGGAGCAAAAAATACTTCTATCGTCTATTTCAGGCACGTATCACTTTCAAATGCTCTTACCTCGATCAATTAATTTCCTTCCCGTCCGGTCACTTCACTTTTCGAAATGTTTCCGTGTTGCACAAATAAACTTCCGATACTCTCTAATTGTCCGGCTACAACATATATTGAGCTCTGGAAGCTTTGAAACACATCCAGTTTTGATAACGGGAAATGCCGTTGCATGCCAATAGCAGTTTAGTATAGAAACCAGATCTATGAGAGCCAGATTAAACTGAGGATCGAAACGAGGGAGCCACTTTTCGAGCTTCTGTAATCTGGATGAATTTTAATCCGAAAACCTGTCTGTCTATTCATTCATAGTCCCATTCTTACCGATGGCAACTAAAAGAAATGGTGAAAACATGCATCGTAGCACTTTGAAATAAAATTAGTCTTTACTTTACTTATAAAATCATGTACACGTTAACACGTTAGTACATCGAAATTTTATATTGGTTTCATTGACATAATTCGGTAATAACGGTAAAAAACTTCACCCTATAAAAAAAGTTTTTTCAGTTTCTTGAAAAATATGAAAATAAAGTCTCAAAAAAGAAGTAACATTTCAATGGCCATTTACTCTTGCAGAGGCTTTCAGAACCGTCATAAAACCTAATTTCTTTTATTTTGGTTTTATGATGGTTCTAAGAACCTCTTTTAGTCTATTTGGCTAAAAATGTTACATGGAAAGTTTTCCTGTAGAAATTCCGGGAGAAATCCCTGAAAGTCACAAAAGAAATCCCGGAAGAAATCCCATACAGAATTCCGGCTGGAAGCTCGGCAAGACTCCCTGAAAAAATATTTGAAGAATTCATATGAATCATAGGAGAAATCTTTTACGGAATGCCAAAAAAAAACAAGAAGAGTCTTTGAAGGGACCCCAGCAGGAATCCTGGCAAGAATAACTAAAATACTTCCGCAAGATTCACTGAGGGAATCTTTGAAGGAATACAAAGAGGAATTCCTGAGGCAGTCCTAGCAGGAACCCCTGAAGGAACCCTTTACAAGATCTAGGAAGTGATCTTTGAAGGAATTCCAGCAGTAATCTCTGAAAGAATTCCGACTAGAACACATGTCAGCCTAAGATTTTCTAGATTTTATAGATAGGCATACCTGGTAGAATCCTGAGAGGAATCTAAGCTGCAAGATCGACAAGAATCTTTTTTTTTTTTTAGTTTTTATTTATGTGTATTTTAACTTTAGATGCTAATTCTACACTCACGACAAGAATCCTTGAATGAATCACAGAAGAAATCCCGGGGAAATTACTGGAGAAAGCCCGAGAGTAATCTCTGAAAAAAATCCTAGAGGAATCTTTCAATGAATACCAGCAGGAATCGCAGCATGTATACCTGAAAGAATTACACCAGGATTCTCTGAATATTTTTTTTTAATCAGGGAACTGCGAAGCAAGTTCAGTAGGAAGCCCTGAAGGAATGCCAGCTAGATTATCTGAAAGAATCCTTTCAAGATTTTCTAAAGCAGGGATAACTTTATTTCTGACGGAATCCCGTAGAAAATACCTGATAGAATCCTTGGAGGAATCACGGCAGGCATCCCGGCTGGAATCCCTGAAAGAACCATAGAAGAAATCCCGGAAGGAATTATTGAAAAAACTCGGAAGAATTTTTGAAAGAGTTCCATCAGATATTCCGGCACGAATATCTAAAAAAAAACTAGGATTGTCTGAAGAAATCTCGGCAGAAATATGTATTTCACTTTATTCCTTTTCGGGGGTAATCCCTAATTAAAATACAGCAGCAATCCCAGAAATAATGTATTAAGGAGTTAAAACACGAATGCCCGAAGGCAAGCCGAATAGAACAACTAAAAGAAGTGTTTCAGGTTTTTTTAAGCAATCCCCACAGAAATCTGTGATAAGATCTCAAGAGCAATCCTTACAGCAAATCCGGGAGGAACATCTGAAGAAATCCCGGAAAGAATTCCTGAAGGTTTCTCGAGAAAATCTCATCTTATCAAATCCTTACCGTTTTACCGTTCACCTAACCATCTTCTCTACTCTCTATCCCAAACATCTATCCTACGCACTATATTAACCCTCAGCACTACCATCTGCTTTACCCTCTACCATAGCCTCTACCCTATCCTGTACCCTACCGTCTATCGTACCCTCTATCTTAATCCTTCACCATACCCTCTACACTAGCATCCATCCTACCATCTACCCTAACTCTCTTCCTAGCATCCAACTTTTTACTCATCAAGCCCGATCGATAGATGGTATCATAGCTCAAATTACCATTCCGTGGCTGCAATCTTGGATTATGTTCCACCATCTTGGATTTCAAAATAGCGTCAAATATCGATTTTTTTGATTTCCTCTCATCGATCCCGATCGATAGATACCAATAACACAGCGCAACATTTTTTTGTCTCAAGAGCAAACTTATGTGTCTCCGATGGATTTTGGGCCACTGAATCCGAATCCCGGCTCAGATTTGCTCCAACACGTCACAATTTTGAGCTATACCTTAATTTATAGGGCAAAATATGCGATTTTGGGCTTTTTTGACTGCAAGCCATTAAGCATGGAAATATTTTTTTAAGCAATCAAAAGGTTAATTGGTCAATTAACATCTAAATTAACGACTCATGCAAAATATGTTGTTTTACCTAATCAAATTTGAAAGATTTAAGCATTTTATGTTAGTATGAAAACTTGCATGCAATTTTTGGAGGGTGACTTGCATGGGAAATATCGTACCTAACATAAATCGCTTAAAACTATCAAATTCGATTTGGTAAAATGAAATATTTTGTATGAGTCGTTAATTTAGATGGTAATTGACCAATTACCAATTTGATTGCTTAAAAAAATATTTCAATGCTTAATAACTTGCAGTCAAAAAGCCCAAAATCGCATATTCTGCCCTATAAATTGAGGTTTAGCTCAAAATTGTGACGTGTTGGAGCAAATCTGAGCCCGGATTCGGATTCAGCGGCCCAAAATCTGTCAGAGACACATATGTTTGCTCTTGAGACAGACTAAAAGCTATTTTTTGTTACGCTGTGTGATCGTCGAAAATCCCTCCCACAGTAAATATCCGGCTACGCCACTTTCTCAAATAACTCGGTTTCGTTTATTTATTTCATATTATTTTCATAAAAAATTAATGGGCCGCAGAAGTTTTCAAAATTCTTAAAGGGGGTCGCATCTCCAAAAGGTTGGAAACCCCTGGTCTAAAGGAATTTCGGAAGGAATCTCTGAACGAATTTTTAAAAAATCCCTGAAGGAATTCCTGCTCAAATTTATTCAAAAAAATAAGGATTTTGAGAAGTAAATCTTGCAAGACTCTTTGAAAGAATTGTAGAGTTTGCAGAATAGGAGGAATTTCTAAACAAATCCCCGAAGAAAGTTTTCGAATGAGTACATGGAAAATTTGTTGAAAGAATCGGTGAGGGATTTCTGGCCGAATAACTCAGACAAATTTCCGAAAGAATTTTTTTAGAAAGATTTTTAGAAGAATTTCTGAAGAAATTTTTGGTAGATTTTCTGAAGAAATCTCACATAACCTCTCCAAAAAATACCTAGAGAAACTTCTTTCACACTGAGTGGATAACTGACACTGAGGAAGATTACAAGTCGTAGTCGAAATACGTGTATTTGTCAATGGATAAACAAAAAAAGGGCGGAATTGAAAGGTATTTACCGTATTCAAGATTCCAAGGAAATAAACTTCTTTCGCATTAGAAATGAAGCTCATATTTAGATCGTGATAATATGTAATCTTTGCGGTATCATTTACGCCACCAAGTGAAACAGTCACAAACTATATTGTCCACTATATACAAGGTATGGAGGTGGAAAAAAAACTTTTTTGAAGAAAGTATTCCAAAACTTCAACTACTATAGATGCTAAGAAGCCTAAAATTCAAGGAAAATTATTGTTTAAAGGGATTTTGCACAAATTATCAACATAAAAATGGTTTAAACATTAGCTTCAAAATAATTAAACAATAATGCATCTATTACAATTTTCTTGTTAACTTCTAGTCGAAATACAGTGCAAAATTTACATTACCACCATTTTAGGCCCAGTCAACATACGATCGTATATGATGTTGAATAGGATGCATAAGTGGAGGCGATATACGCACACTTTACATGAGGTTAAATGGAAGCAGGTACGTATATGGCCTCCACTTTAGCATCCTATGCAACATCATATAAGACTTTGTGTTGGCTGGGGGAGCATTTATAGCATAGACTTGTAGACAATCTTTTATTAGGAGTGTAACGAACATAATTCTCACTAGAAAAAAAAAAGACGGAATCAAAAATGTAAGTGAGTTTTTCAAGAAATTTCTTCCTGGTTTTTACAGATCCATTATAAAGTCCGCAAGCTTCTTCTCCTGCAGGATCTGCAGAAAATATACTCAAAATATGTCACAGTTTTTTTTCTAAAATTTAGTTAAAATTTCTTTGAATTCAACTTCTCAAGAAGACTGTGTAGTGTCTTTTTCTTACTTCTCAAATTCCTCCGGTATCATCAAAATTCCACAAAGAATTTAGTGGTTTCGCCAAGAAATGGTCAAGAAGGGCCACTGGTTTTGTTTTTCTAAAATGTGCGTAAGGGTATTCTTTTTCAAAAAGTTTAGCAGAGTGCTCTATCGGACCGGTTCCGAAGTATAGCAAATGTAAGCTATCGAAAATTGTGTGTAGTATTTTGCGTATCCGCCACCCACAAATTGTTTGCATGGTTGTTCACAACTTTGGCGATTGAAAGTTTGATAGGATCATTTTTTCTGTCTGCATATAGTCACTATTCAGTCACTTTTCCGTATCACGTAAGGCACTACTTGGTTACTGCATTCATGGACTTAATCCTTAAAATAACTATACTAGACATCCATTTTTGCTACCAGCCTAGGAAATGAGTTGCATTTCTGTTTTGAAAATTTCAAAAATTAGCGCATTCAATTCATTAGTGTCAAAATATAAATATTTCTAGGAAGTGCATGAAACTTTACTGATCATCAATCATTTTCTTTGCGATAAAAACATATAAAAGAATTCCGCCAAGATACGAACACGGATCATGGCATACAACCTGAAGTTGTTGTACGTATTTCAAATTAATAGAATTGGCAAGATTTTTGCCATCAAATTTGCTACGTCAACACATCTATCATACGTTCAGTTTTGAAGTTCAGCGTACAGGACATTGCTTCCTCGGTAGTACCTACCCCACCAGGCAACTGAATGCGTGCGTCACACTATGAATGCCAAATCAAATCCCAAAGCACCAGGGTCATCAATCGGCGAAAAAGGTTTGAACCACCTACCCAAAAAGAAAAAAGAAAAAATGACACTGCAACCATCCAAAACCAGTTCCGGAGCATCACGAAGTCCAAAAGCCCCCTCAACTAATCGAAGAGCATTTTAATTTTAGACGCTGCTGCTATCCACAAAACTAGTTTTCATTTTAGTTATTTTTTCTACCGACGACTGACCCCAGAGGAAGCTAGTAGATGCAAAATTCGCGACTA